>NC_135218.1:6579013-6766513 GCF_052324685.1 Brachyhypopomus gauderio
AGTATGGGTGTGGGTGTGTGTGTGTGGGTGGGAGAGTGGTTGAGAGTGGGAGTATGGGTGTGGGTGTGTGTGGGTGGGTGGGAGAGTGGTTGAGAGTGGGAGTATGGGTGAGTGTGTGTGTGTAGGTGTGTGGGTGGGAGAGTGGTTGAGAGTGGGAGTATGGGTGTGTGTGTGTGTGTGTGTGTGTGTTTGTTGGTGGGAGAGTGGTTGAGAGTGGGAGTATGGGTGAGTGTGTGTGTGTGGGTGTGTGTGGGTGGGAGAGTGGTTGAGAGTGGGAGTATGGGTGTGTGTGTGTTGGTGGGAGAGTGGTTGAGAGTGGGAGTATGGGTGTGTGTGTGTTGGTGGGAGAGTGGTTGAGAGTGGGAGTATGGGTGTGTGTGTGTTGGTGGGAGAGTGGTTGAGAGTGGGAGTATGGGTGAGTGTGTGTGTGGGTGTGTGTGGGTGGGAGAGTGGTTGAGAGTGGGAGTATGGGTGAGTGTGTGTGTGGGTGTGTGTTGGTGGGAGAGTGGTTGAGAGTGGGAGTATGGGTGAGTGTGTGTGTGGGTGTGTGTGGGTGGGAGAGTGGTTGAGAGTGGGAGTATGGGTGTGTGTGTGATTCAGCTGTGGGCTTCCTTTTTGTGGGCCAGAAATAACCCCTCAAAGTCTTTGTTTTTCCTGTGGGTAAAAAAAAATACTTCCCTTTGCTGGAATGCCTGAAACTCTTGGCCTCATAAAATCATGTATCGCCTGAAGTTGTTGAGATTTCGGACTTCTGCAGTTCCCAAGATGTTGTATGGTTCACATACACAAGCATAGAAGAAGCTTGTTTGCAATCTCTCTCCCTATCCCCCCTCCCTCTCTCTCTCTGAATGTATGTGAAATTGTGAATTTCTCAGCCCATACGAGTGTGTGTGGGTGAGAATTCCACTATGTATATCTTGATGAGATAAATCACCGTGTGTATGTTTACATGTATGTGCAACACTGCAGTCCTCTGGGTGTGCCTAATAACATGCCTAATAACCCTGCACTGTGGCTAGCCAAATATAGATAAGCTTTTTTAACTACTTTACCAATTTACCAGTGGATGTCTCATTAATTTCAGCCAGTGGGCCACAAGACACTATTTAAAGTGACAGAGCCAAGGCTGCTCACCCTGAGACCAGAAAACGAGGAAATGATGTCTCATTATCTCTGCAGTGGTTTGAATGAAGTCTGATTGTGGAAAAGGCATCAGAGCTGGAAACACTCACACCTAAAATCAAAACATAAAATACTCTGGCTTCAGTTTCCATGTCACTACTGAAACACATGCAATATATGTTTCAGAAATAAATACCATGGAATGTGTGGCTATGAACAAATAATACAATTCTCTTTCATCTTTACTACTTGGTATTTATATGTTCTTGATCATTCTAAATGTCTAAAGTCTTTCAACCTCCACTACTAGGTACTCTTACAAAATGCAAAGTTTAAAGTTAGAAAAAATGAAATATGTTATTCAGAGCTTATATCTTTCAAAATCTATAGCTGTTTTCTTCTGTGTCCGCTGAGTTCTCGCTTTGAACCCTCCCTTCCAGTCATGATGACGTTTGTACATCAACTGTCATGGAAGACTCTGTCATCCTAACAGCTCATCTGATGCAATATGTGCTTAAGAGTCAATACTCTACCACAGTTATTGGTCTGGGTAGAAATTAAGTTGACCAGTGATTATTTTCTTTTTTTTAAATTATTTTAATTTTCTTTATTTTGTTTTTTTTTGTCAAAAAAATCCATCAGGGTAGGACAGGAAGCAGCAAGCAAGCCAGATGAAGCACCTTTCCCTTGGTCCTGCAATGGTGAAAGACCAGCACACAGAATGAGGACTTTCCTTTTCTCCACAAGGGAAGATGGACCTGCTGAACTGCCAGGAGCACCAGAGCCATCACTGAGCAGCTCCAAGGCTCCTGTCTCTGTGTCTGTGTCGCAGCCATGATTAAAGCTGGACATCCAGTGCGATGGGGGCTGAGTAAGTCAGGAGGCCACAATCCAGCTCCAAAAAGAACCTTCTGGTGTTTGTGGGAGCCAAGTTGGGGCACTGAGAGAACCTGCCCCTAAACACCACCTCTCCAGAACCTGCCCCTGAACACTGCCTCTCCAGAACCTGCCCCTGAACACTGCCTCTCCAGAGCCTGCCTCTGAACACTGCCTTTCCAGAACCTGCCCCTGAACACTGCCTCTCCAGAACCTGCCCCTGAAGACTGCCTCTCCAGAACCTGCCCCTGAACACCACCTCTCCAGAGACTGCCTTTTGATTGTTTTTTGTGTGAGTTTGTGCCGTTGTGGTTTTTTTATTTATTTATTTATTTTTGTTATTTGTCTCTCCTTCTCCCCATTATGGGATGTATCTCATTTGCTGGACTCGTTAATAACAGAAATCTCTGGCCATAGTTGCAATGATAATGAAGGGCACCGTGTTACAAAACCCTTATGAAGGAGATGTTTTAATTTGTTTAAAGATAAAAGACATGTATTCATGAAGCAAGGTTTGTTGTTCCAATCATGTTGAAATGGCCTGTTTCCTGTCTGTTGTCAGTGTATATTTAAAAAATAAACCCAGTTTGAGCTACATCTATACAAAACTAAAAAACTATCAACCATTTTATATATATATATATATATTCTGTACAAATCTTTATGGGATATTCATAATACACAGCAAATTGTAGTATACAGATAATGTATTCTGACATTTACAGCACATTCCATAATAGAACAGTCATCTGTCAGTGGCCCCTCCCCCAAAACATTGTGTAAAACAGCAACTACATATAGGCAAAGGTGAAGCTATTTAAATATTTATAATGATGATTTTCAACATAGGGGGACAAAATGCTCCTATGTTTCTCAGTTTATAAATAATATCTGTGTAGCTCAATTGTGTTTTTTGCTCAATCTTACCCTAGTTAGTTGTCAGCTGGCTAAAGCAATCTGACCGTATTAAAATCATACACCCATAAGGAATTGCAACAGTTGTGATGCCCACATGGCTTGAAATGTAATGGTCAACACTATTGTCTTGTTTTACTGGCCAGTTCCCTGCATGGCAAACTTCATCCATTTTCTATCTACAAGGTAATAAGTGAGCAAATGAGAAAACCATTTTAAATGCAGCTATAGTTTCCTACAGACACTCAATTAAAGGATTCCTAAAGGATATTAAAAGATGCTTAAGGGGTTTTGCAACTAGATACAAAAATCATATTGACTTTTGAAGAGTTTCTTGAGGTTTTGTGTAGTCTGAATGCAAACACATAAATGGCACTGATGATCTGATATCATATAAAGGAAACCACAGTGTGTCTGTGTGGCTGCGTGGGGTTGTGGTGTTGGGGTCTCCACCGTCGAAACATCGTTCCCTACCATGATGGCTCCATGTGAATCAACACATGTTCTAAGCACAAGGTAAACAATGTTCTACCTAAAAATGTTCTACCTAAAGTTTTTTGTTCCAAGAGTGCATAATTCATTACAGTTTTTTTGTCCCATCCCCTGTGTAGATATAGGAAATTGCTTGTTGATGTATTGTTCTCTGTAATCCACTTAGGGTGTCCTTGCCTGAGGTCTTATTATGAGCACTGCATCCTTTATTTCCTCTTTGGTTTCAGTGTTTCTTTAATTAGGGTAAAAGGTTCATTCCTCCCCCAAAAAGCACCTGCCCCATTTGTTATTACCATGACTGCAATACAGCTTTGTTATATTCACATAAATATTTGTAATGAGGTAGCACACATACAATTCAGGCTTGGTGGTCTAAATCCAACCACAGAGCATGATGTTTCTCCTCAGGTTTGACATTAGGCTTGTTTTTTTCATGTCATTAGGTCAAGATCCAGTCAAGCCCAGACTCTGGAGTGCATTATATGGAGGTATTATATATCACGTGATATCCCACCAAAAGACAAAGGCCTTATTATAAAGTAATGATTGGAGCAACTGAAACAAAAATAGATTTGAAGGAATCACACGTGTGCTCCTCTGTATCAGGATGCTTTCGGTAAGACTCCTGATTTCCAAAACTTTTGTGACAGCTGTCAGAATAGGCCAAGAAAAAAAAGACATGGATTGAAAATAATGTTGTTGGTGTTTGTTGAATAAAGCTTGTTGAGGCATATCATCCAATAAATGCAGTGATGTATTACTCCATAGAGGTTGTTTTTCGCAGAGTCAAATCAGAAGCTGTCAAACTGGATCGAGGGTGTCGCAGTGGGGAGACTGGAGCCGCAGACATTTGGAGTTCCAACTACACTGAAATGAAATGAGCAAACATTGGACGACTTCCTTGAATGTTTTTGTTTGTTTGTTTTTTTGTTTTGTTTTGTTTAAAGAAACTTCAGCTCGATGCCTGTGGGCCATGCTACATGGGGAATCATAACTATGCCTTAACAACACTAGCTCAGGCAGTACTGAGCACAAGAGAACACGAGTGCAGCTTGCACTGTTATTTGTGTGTGTGTGTGTATATATATATATATATATATATATATATATATATATATATATATATATATATGAATATATTATATGATATGTGGTAGGATCAGGTCATTCTTCACCACCTTTGGTGTGTATCCCTCCCTCATTGACCTTGGAGCTCCCAGCTCATATTGTCCACAGATGTTTGTGTATACTACGCCAGCCGCTTGGTTGTGATGTTTCATGTACGCTCTGCCTGCTAGCGTCTTGCATCCTGCTCTTATGTGCTGGATCGTCTCGGGGGCATCTTTGCACATCCTGCAACTGAGGTCCTGCCTGGCGTGGTAGATTCCAGCTTCTATTGATCTTCCTTTCAGAACTTGCTCCTGTGCTGCCATGATTAGTGCCTCTGTGCTGTCTTTCAATCCAGACTTTTTCCAGTCATTGGTAGAGTTTTTCCTTATCAGCTACTCTCACTGTGCAATTGGTACATACTGGGTAAAGGTATATACTTTATATATATATATATATATATATATATATATATATATATATATATATATATATATATATAAACATATACAGTATGCATATGTAACAGTGTTAAGAAATTGTTAAATACTGCATAAATGGGTTGAGACTTTTATTTTGTAATTGGACTATACATTTACATTTACATTTATGGCATCTGATCACAGAATTTATCCTATAGGTAATAGTATGGATAGGCCAGGGGTACTCAACTGGCGGATCCGGATCTGGACCCGAACGCAGTCCTGTCCGGACCCAATCTCATTCCTGATTAACTGGATACGGACCAAAAAAAATAAACCAGAGCATTTATTTCAGGGCTATTTACGTTTCCGTTTATTACGTTTGCCAATCCCCCCCCCCCCCCCCCCCCCAACAACTTACGTTCGCCACCAACCCCCCCCTGCTCAACAACTTACGTTCGCCACCCCCGCCGCACCGGACCTCAGGTCACAGGTATCTGCCAAAATTGGACCGCGGACAAATTTAATTGAGTACCCCTGGGATAGGCCAATATTCAAGATACCATTGAGTCAGACTACTCCTAAACTACAGGAGTCAATGTCATTATCTAGTGTTTTGCAAGTTAGACGTTTGCCAAGAAGCACAAATAACCATAGACAGACAATTTAAGAACAACGGCAAGTGGTTTCAGCTGAGTTAGTGCTCTGGTAAGAACTCAACAAATAGGTGAGTCTTCAGTCTACGCTTGAAGATAGCAATAGACTCTGCAGTCCTAGCAGCTAATGGAAGATCGTTCCACCATCTTGGAACCAGGACGGAGAATAGTCCTGAATAGCTTAGCTTTGAGAATAGCTTTGTCTTCCATGAGACTTTAAGCATGGAGTTTCGAGTCGAGCCAAGCTTGAGGTTCTGAGTGTTCACTGTACGGATCGGCTTTTTACCATGGACATCATGTAGGGAGGGGACAGTCCATTTTGGCTTTGTAAGGGTTTTATATCTGTGAGAACTTGGGGAGATTGAAGTCATGCTGCAGCATTCTGAATTAGTTGTAGAGGTCTGATGACCCATAGAGGAAGACCTGCAAGTAGGGAATTGCAGTAGTCCAGCTTGGAGATTACTAGAGACTACACAAGCACTTGATTAGCTGCCTGTGAAAGGATGGGTCATATTCTCTGTATGTTACAGAGGAGAAATCTGCAGGATTTTGTCAGTTTTAAAACATGTGTTCAGAAGGACAACTCATTGTCCAACGTTACACCCAGGCTTCGAGCAGTTTCTGATGGTGTTAACAAGGTGTTCTTAAAGGAAACTGCGGGGTCATTGTATGGGTTTGGGGTTCCTGGAAGCTCAGAAGCTCAGTTTTGCTAGGGTTGAACTTCAAGTGGTGAGCAGTCATCCATGAAGCAATATCTGCCAAGCATGCCGAGATACGCCTAGAAACCTGGGTGTCAGAATGAGGGAAGGAAGGAATTAGCTGGGTGTCATCAGCATAGCAATGATAAGAGAAACCATGAGACAAAATAATGTCACCAAGGGAACGAGTATATAAAGAAAAGAGAAGAGGGCCTAGGACTGAGCCTTGGGGGACTCCAGTGGAAAGTTTACATGGATTGGATGTAGATCCTCTCCATGTTACCTGATAGGAACGGTCTTCGAGATGTGACTGGAAACATTTCCAAGCAGAGCCAGTCACACTGAGGCTAGAAAGAACAGAGATGAGGATGTTGTGGTTGACCATGTCAAAGGCTGCAGAAAGATCTAGAATAATTAAAACTGATGATAGGTTGTTAGCCTTGGCAGCATGGAGCTTCTCGGTCACTGTTTTGAGGGCCGTTTCTGTTGAGTGTGCCCGTTTGAAGCCAGACTGATTAGGATCATGGAGTTGGTTCTGGGTGAGGAAGAGAGATAATTGGTCATAGACTGCTCGTTCCAGAGTTTTTGATAGATAAGAAAGAAGTGATACCGGTCTGTAGTTGTTCATGTCAGAGGTGTCAAGAGTTGTTTTTTTCAGGATTGGTACCACCCTTGCCATCTTGAACACGGTAGGCACATGACCTGAAACTAAGTAGTTGTTGATGATTGCTGAGATGAATGGAAGGAGATCTCTTGACATATTCTGGAAAAGAGTGGAAGAAATTGGATCCAGCCAGGACAATAGTAGAATTACTGCAAGTCAGAAGTTGATGTATCTTGTCTGAGGAGAGAGGGGAGAAAGAAACCAAGGAGTTGAGTGTTGGGTTAGAGATACTAGTAGGAAGGGTGGGAGCTGGGGAGAAGGACTGATGGACTGCTGCAATCTTCTCTTCAAAGAAGATGACAAAATCCTCAAAAGTGAGAGAGGATGGAGGAGGGGGTGAGGGAGGGTTAAGGAGAGAAGAAAAAATACTGAATAGCTTGCGTGGACTGGATGCAGATAATTCAAATCTCTTTCTGTAGTAGGCTGACTTTGCTGATACCGTTTTGTATTGTGGGATTTCTGCAGCGGGAAAAGAATTCCATTGCTGCAGGTAGGTGGGATAATCGTGGGTATGAGATAAGTTATTAAAATCCATATTTGCACTATTTTTTATGTCTTAGATTCAATATCAATTTAACATAATATGTAAGGTGATCTATAAATCGGATTTGTGTGATGTTTTCTCATTTTGTATTTTTTTTGTTGGCCTTAATGTATTCGTATTGGAAAGTCCAAATTTTAATGAGGCATTTATTTTATTTAGGCGGACTCCACATTTATTCCCACCCACACTAAATGTCATTTTATCAACCCATGTGCAGGTAATTGATTATATTTTTATTTTCAGTTGTTTGCATTTTGTATGTTCGATGTGGACCTCGTGGTTTCGTTAGCATGTGCGATCCAGAGCGTGACTAGCCTGGAACATTATGGCTGCATTCCACGTGCAGTATCGGTGGTGGCCACTGAGTGTACTTTTTGTTCATATATATATATATACATATATATATATATATATATATATATATATATGCTTCTCGCACAAAACATTGCTTCATCCATTATATATATATATAAGCAGTGGGAAGAGAATTCCATTGCTGCAGACGGACTCCACATTTAATCCCACCCACTCTAAATATGTGCAGGGAGTAAATGGCTTCACCCAATTGAGCATCCTCATCCTTTCCAACACAACAACGCAGAGCAGTAACACATACAGGGGTTAGACAATGAAACTGAACTGAAACACCTGTCCTTTTAGTGTGAGAGGTTTCATGGCTAAATTGGACCAGCCTGGTGGCCAATCTTCATTAAGTGCACATTGCACCAGTAAGAGCAGAGTGTGAAGGTTTAATTAGCAGGGTAAGAGCACAGTTTTGCTCCAAATATTGCAATGCACACAACATTATGGGTGACATACCAGAGTTCAAAAGAGGACAGATTGCTGGTGCACATCTTGCTGGAGCATCTGTGACCAAGATAGCAAGTCTTTGTGATGTATCAAGAGCCACAGTATCCAGGGTAATGTCAGCATACCACCAAGAAGGACGAACCACATCCAACAGGATTAACTGTGGATGCGAGAGGAAGCTGTCTGAAAGGAATGTTCGGGTGCTAACCCAGATTGTATCCAAAAAACATAAAACCAAGGCTGCCCAAATCACTCCAGAACTAAATGTTTATTTATTTGACCGATTTATGTTTTACATGTACTTACTTCTCTTAAAGATGTGGCTGCCCATCTTCCATCAAAAGACGCCCGTTCTTCAGACTGAAGCATGTAATATGCTGTAATAACGTAATTAACACTGTGCTAAATATATTAATTAAAAGGATGATGCAGTTCACTGAAGCACAGAGAGCATTAAATCATTAAATTGAGTTGAAAAGGTAGAGCTCTCTGAACTGCGCAATGAACGTTAGAATCTAATGTTCATTATTTAATCTTCCCTGATACTGCCAACCATGTGTTTGTTTATTTCTGTCTACTTAGACTGTGCTAAGTACACTCACAATTTATGTGTTTCCCTTAAAATACAACTGAGCCTTTGGTGGGAATCCACTTTAAAATAGTTGCTTCTAAATCTGTCTACATTCCATATCTCCTGTTCAAATTACCTCTGTATGGTTAAAAATGGAACATGTTGAAAGGATGATTCGCTTAAAAATAGCATTTAGCTTTTATGTGCTATTATTAACATTAGTATTTTTCTTTGAAGGGTCTCTTGTTCCTCATAAATAGGCAGGCAAAAATATCCAGGAGTAGACTGGCTGTATTTTTGGCTCAATGTGGTTAATTATAATATGGAGCACAGTTAAGCAGTGGTGCAGAAACAGACCATTCAGAACCTTTTAACTCTTCCTGGGAGGAGACACGTAGGCCTGTGGCTCACGCTTAATCATCTGTTTGAGGCAGGGAGAGGCGTCACCTCCTCGTCCCACATCTACCCTGCATGAGAGCGCAGGCAATCAGAAAACCCTCCCTGACAATATGTTTGTTTTGATAACCGCTCATAAACCTGACACCCTCCTCGCTCCCCTCTGTCAGACTGCATAAAAGGAACCTGAATAAAACGATGCCCTCATCCGTGCCACCTTTCAAAGCGCAAACCTGTCAAGGCGGCACAAAGTGCTGCAATTTTGCGCCCCTCTGGCATCCACTGGTAAAGCGATTCCTCCGCATCGCCAAACCGCGCTGGTGGTGAGCTGCCTGGGGTTTTCGTGGAGAGCCTGCCACATGCCCCTCCTCCTCGAAGCGGTAGTTCAGCCCAGTTTGTTCTCAGATGCAGCCTCGGCCTCAGGAGGAGCTCAGAGTCCCGCCTGTTGGACTGCTCGATATTAAGCGGCAGTCTGTCACCCTGGGGACCTCCGGATCCATCCGGATGAATGGAGAATGGCCCTCTCCCTCCGCCCTGTCAGCCATCGAGGTGCGCAGATAAGTGGGGGAAATGAGAGGCACGATGCTTAGGGGAACGCGGGCACTATTGTTCTGAAACCAACTTGCTGGGGTGTTTTCCAAAAAGCCATTTTGTGCTCTGTTTGTCAGGCTCCGACGCAGGGATGTGTTCAATAAATGCAGCTGACCGTCTGCCAAATGCAACTCTGCACCGTGTTCGACAGCACCACGGTTTTTGTCCCTGCCAAGCACTAATGAGAGAAATATCATAATTAAAGCTTTAGAATGCAGGGCCAATAGCTAAATCTAAAAAAAAAAATGCTCCATTTGATTTTGCCCTACACAGCAGTTGTACCCACCCATTGTTGCTCTTCAAGAGACAATACGTTTGATTTCTACATCAAAGAGAGAGTTGTGAACTCGCCCCCTTGAGCTGTGAACTGCAAATTGTGGTCCGTGATGCAAGTTCTCAGTGAAACAGCTGTATTTACCTTATTTGTGCTAATGGAGAACATTTGGTGGATAATTTTTTTCCCCCCGATGCATGCCTGAAGTTTTTTGTGTCTCACAGGTTTTGGGAATTAGGAGGCTGGGGACTGTATGTGCCTCTTTGGTGATCCTGAAGGGCCACACCTATAACACAAAGTGATTTATGCCATGCGCAGGGAAGGATGGCGCATTTGCAGTGAATATGTAAGCGGCGACACATGATGCATGAGTTCTCCCCCAAATGGGCGCTGTTCATCCTACAGAACATCAGGCTTTGTGATGTACAGCATACATATGACCCCGGGGACGACTGATGTAGTGCTGAATGCAATAAGTAATGTTCAAACTCAAGAATTCTGCACTTTGCCTGACACTTGAGAAATCCGACAGGAACTGAACTGATCCTTTGAAGTTTTACTTTTTTCATTCCATTTTTAAAACCAAACCCCACACTCCGCCGTATAAAATTACACATGGAGAGGGTCTGCACAAGGCTGCGGTATTAGGGTGATGCTCTGTGCCAGACCCGATGCTACGCATTCTCATTCTGACTGGGACAGCAGTGGCCTTGGAAAGTGGCAGCCGGCAAATCAGCTGTTCGCAGCAGGAGGACGAGAAGCCTCGGCCACATCCACGATGCCTCCTGTTTCTCTTAGGCGGGCCACAGCCAAATGCTTCTCTTAGTCTGCCTGGCAAACTCACACCTGCGTTCAAATCACAGCTTTTATTACTGTAAGTAACCTGGATTTCTAATTGCAGATCCGTAGAACATCCAAATAAAAGCCATTACTCTTGGGATGAAGTGCTACATTAAGGCCGGGCTCTGGTATACATGTTTCTGCCTATGTTCTCGCATTGCCATCGCTTGGTCCAAACGAGTTCTGCCTATTATGATTCCCATCGTGTTCGGATTCACATCAGTGGACTTGTTCTGCTGTTTCAGCACTGCAGGTCTACATGCACTTATAGACGCCGAAATAAAAGGTTCGAAAAAGAAAAAAAAAATCTTTGCGTGTTCCTTCAAGGCAATTTGCAGCATTGGGTTCTGCGTTAGTTACATTGTAACCACTCAAAGATTACTTCAGGGAGAGGCGAAATACTGGTGTTTTCGTCCAAGTACATTATGCTTGTCGGAAGGTAATTAGGAAGGCTGATTCACATTAAGTGCAAAACTTCTGATCTATAAATCTCATGTAAGAACCAGAGGAACTTACATGACATGAGTTGTTGGATTAAAAAGTTGAGTTGTTATCACTCTTGCATGCTGTTGCCTTCTCCATATGCTTCTTGTTTTTGTTTGTTTTTTTAGAAACTATATTCTATCCTAGAGTAGATTATTAATTAACCTCAATGCTCATAAACCTGCAGGCAATGATTATTTTGCAAATACACTCTTCATTAAAACAGCTGCAAAAAGCTGCATTGTTCTGACAATGTTTTCTGGCCCTACTGTTTACATAAGGTCACAATGCAATTATTATTACAAATAATGTGTTCCTGCCCAATAATTTTGGTATCATTAGAGTTCATAATTCATGCCAACTTCAGACAGTACTAGTTCCCTGACCTCAAAGATTAGGTGCTTTATCATTGCGGAGCAAAGCTGATCTATTTTAACCAAAGACACAACCTCTGCAAAGTGCACACCTGGTCCAAGTAGGACAGGCAATGTATAGTTACTGCAGCATGCAGCAAACTTTGGCTCTGACTTTTTTGTGGACGCAGGACTTTGTGTATTTTTCATTCATCTGAATGAATGGGGTTCATGTATTTATATTTTATATTGTGGCGTTCGCAAGGAAGGCTTGACAGAAGACTGCATGGTTCTTTACCAAAGGATGCCGTATAGTGGTGAACTATGCAAAGTCTATGAAATTACACCAATTCCAACATTAATACTCTAAGACTATGCTAAAAGTTACAAACTGTAATAATTTAATTATATTGAAAAGCAAATACATTGATAAACGCAACTTATTCTCAGAGGAAGTGGGCAGAGCATGTTGGGAGAAATGCCCTCATTATTGTCTTTATCCCCAGTCTCCAGTCGCCTTGGGCCAGTACGGTGCAAGCGGTCCCAGTGGACCACCACAGTCCATCACCTTGCTCAAATTTGGTACACCACCTCCAACAAATACTCCAGCACCCAGCACAGTCCTTCCCAGTTGGACCAGAGTTTGAGGCAGCACCCTTTCTTCTGCTACGGGTTGAACAGCCAGACAGAAGTTGGTGCAGGGCAGCAGGTAGGAGTCTTGCTGACTGTGTTTAAATGTTCAGCTACTGTTTTTCTTTCTTACCAGGACCAGAGGTGCTGGCCAGGGCATGTTGGATGGCTCAGTGACCCCAATTACCAAGGGGAACGAGGTGCACCAGGTCCGTGAGTGTAGTCTTTCTCCAGGGCTGCAATCAACACGTTCACATACTGTATGTGCCCAATAGCTCCCACAGCCTCTGCCTCTAACTCTCACTGAGACTCTCAGTACTCTGTTAAAACAACTCTCAAACTGCTTCCTGGGCAATACTGGCTGCCTCCACTATGGGGAATAGCGTTTCGAACAGTTCACCATTGCACAGCTGCTCCGGTTCAGTCTGATCACAATCCATACCACTGGATTGGGTCGCCCCTAACGGACTGCAGCGCATGCTTGTGGGCTGGTCTCAGCGTTGTGAGGGGGATGCATTCTTCACATGGCAGCTGGAATATCAAGGATAGCACCTACCAATACCAGGAAGTCCAGCTCCAAAATACATGGGTTCTGGATGGGGGCCAACCAGAGCTCACGTTCTAGCAGCTGTTCTGAAAATTTAAGACATTTCTTACCCCACCATCATGACCTTACTGTTATTCCCTTATCTCGGACTACCATGTGTGGAGTACCAGGCATCTGATGTGCCACCACTCATTCCAGACCACAACAGGGACACAACGAAGCTGGTGTCAATGACAGCGTTGACTGGCACTCGCTGGACAACCCACTGGAGCCATAGCCCATGACAGGTACTCTAGACGGTCCCTCTCCCATTTTCAGTTCAGGCCTTATGGCCCCTCTGCCTGCAACGCCACCATCTGATGGAGTTTGTGAGTGTCTGCGCAGTACACACCTGGCAAGCGGTTTCACACTTCTTGCTCCCTGCCACCTTGGCTTGGTAGCACAGGGTTGGTTGTCAGATGCTCAATATGAGCTCTGCCCATTCAACCACTATGACAGACTGTTTAAGCGCAGTTGGCAAAAGCAGCTGAACATGACACTGCAGACTTCTGGGCATTCAAGGAAGCCTCCAATGCTAGTCCTTTCTGGACATCATCTGTGAAACTGGGGTAAACCTGCCTTTCTGGGGTGCACAGCTCTGTAGCCAGCACTCTGAGCATGTCTCCATTCTCCCGAGACTGCTCTACGGCAGCTGGGGCCTGGCTGAATTGGTGTCGAAGGGCCATATTGAGCGCATCCAGATTGCGGCGGGGACAGCCAAACGCAGCTCTGTAGTTCCATCATCTCTATTGTCCACCCACAGTGGCATGTTGCCACACCCAGCTGCTCTTCATAGGGTCTCCAGACTTTCTCGCCATTGTACCAGGGCAGCTGGACTTTCATTGCTGATGGTAAGGGAAGGGGGCAGGGTGGGGGACAGGGGACCATGTTCTGGCTCCAGAACCCATTATCTTCCTTGCCCTGGCAGGGTCATGACCCACCGTCGTCACTAGCCAACAGGATTTGTGGCTGGCTACTCCCATCCAGTAGGGTTGGACAGGCGTAGTGCTTGTTACCCACCTGCCACAGGTTCATGCTGCCTTCCTGTTGTGGGTCTTCTCTCAGGAGTTAGCTGATTCGTCACTCTCATCAATCTCCATAGCCAGATCCCACTTCTGACACCACTGTGGAGTTTGCCAGGAAGGCTTGACACAGGGCAACATGGTTCTTTACCAAGGAATGCTCTTTATTGTCCTATCACACACTTACTGCACTTAAAGCACTAAGTGGACCATAAAGCCCCTACTACCATTTAGAAAATAACAGAGTGGTGATTATACATGTTATCAACTCATATCATGGTGAACTATGTGAAGTCTGCATAACTACACCAAACCTGACGTTAATTCTGTAACACTACACTAATTGTAATGATTTAATTATATTGAAGAGTAAATACAGTGGTAAATGCAGCTTAATGACAGAGGAGAGCCAGTAGTGCATGATGGGAGAAAGACACCATGCCCTGCTGCCCCTCCTCCTCTCTCACACAAACATGCTAATACTGCAGAGAGTCAATGGTGTGGGGTGCCACAATATTCTATCCAGACAGTATCTAGAGTCTACACGAACTTGCATCACCAGTGAAAAAAAGGCCACACTCTGGAATAATCATCTAGCCCAAATGTGCCACACATAGTCTAAATACCAAGACGGTGCTCATCACTACTCGAGAAGGTTGATTTATTCAGGAGCCCCTTACTCGCTAATGTGATTTTTGAACAGTTTAATGGGATTAAAACGACCCAAAGGACCATCTTTCAATTTTTATCGATTTGTCATTTAGGTTTGGTTTATTGCCCTTGCAGCTTCATGGAACGGGCTTCTCCATTAAAGCCAATGAGCCTTTAGCATGTCTTGTTCACACTCGGCTCAATAAAAGCAAGGTGGATTTTCATTCATCAACTCGGATTGCATTAGCTCCATGAGTAAATGGCTTTCGGGCTTTTTTGCAGGCTCGATGGGTCTGTTTGAGAAATGCTGATTGGGAACTCATCGTCAGGAGATGGGTTGGGGATGGGGGGTTGTATCTGGATGGCCTGGCACTGGGGTGGGCTGTACCTGATGTTTTTGATAGATTTCAACACACAAACTAGATAGATGGGGTTTAAAGAGAGCAGTGTACCCTTTGGGTAAGCTGTCTGGAGAAAGCCATGTAAAAAAGAAAGCTTTGTAATCATGGGCTAAGGCACATTTGTCACCTGTATTTAAAAAAAAATTATTATTATTTGATGCAATGATGCTAGCGTGCCTCACTGCTCCTTTGTAGATCAAAGGCTAAAGCTCGTGGAGTGCTGGATGTGAAAGTGCTAGGAGATTCTCCATTTCTCATCAAAATCCTCCATTTAATGAGTCATCCCTTCCCTGTCTCACCACGTCAACGTCACAGCCCGTGCACCGTTTACATTTAAATCAGCTCGCGCCTGTTCTACAACTGCCATGCAAGAACAACTGCAAATACCACCTCCCAATTCATACTCAGACTCACGGATCAGAAGGGAACGTATTAAAGGAAGGGGCTTAGTAGTAGGTGCAAGCTCAAAAACAATCAGCCTAAGCAAATACTGCTTGGTAGGCACTCATTAGCTCCATTATCTGTACCTCCACCTCTGTCGTTATACAATCTCCTGCACAATCTGGCAGCTCAGGAGGGGGTAATTATGTGTCGGGAGTCTGGATGGATGGCTTTCAGGAAAGGCAGGCAGTCAATTAGTAAACAATTCTTGAAGCACGAGCAGATCTGGGGAAGAGCGCTGCCAAGGTGAAGGTAATGGGCCAGAGCCAATCAGCAAAGCGGCAGAGGATGCTATCAAACACACGCCGAGGCCCTGCTGCCGACGCCGATGCTAGCATACTCTCCCATTATGCCAGCTAATGAAATGGCTTCACCACTGAGTGACCACAGTGTAAACTCAGGATAACATCTGTGGCATACACAATATGGCCCAAAGTATGTGGACACCATTTTTAATTAGCGAGTTTGGGTGTCACCTATTGCTAACAGGTGTATGAAATCAAGCACAGAGTGATGTAATCTGCACAGAAAATTTTAGGCTGCGACCCCAACCTAATCCCAAAGCATATACCATTTTCTTTGAAGAATATATAAAAATACACATCACAAGCATAATATCCACACACACACACACACACACACACACACACACACACACACACACACACACACACACACACACACACACACACACACACACACACACACACACACTTGTAGCTTTCCATTTGTGGGTACATGTTTGTCTCTGGAGATTCTAGCCAATACTATAGTGTTGTATGTTGCTTCACTCTCACAATACTATAGTGTTGTATGTCGCTTCACTCTCACAATATTATAGTGATGTATGTCGCTTCACTCTCACAATACTATAGTGTTGTATGTCTCTTCACTCTCACAATATAGTGTTGTATGTGGCACTGGTGGTGCTGATGCAAGTTTGGCAACAATAAATAAAGAATTGCCATACCACGTAGTGAGGTAGAGGTCGATCAGTCTGTGCAAGTCAAATAAGCACATTGGCAGTAGAACGCACACTATTGTTATTTCTGTAGATTTATTTATTTTTTAGTTTCTAGTGCAGCTGCTTTTCCTGCTCCTCTGCCATGGAGACTCAGAGCCATTTTCAGTGCAAAATCTCCTAATATGTCTGAAGGTAAGACCTCTGTCTTTGCCATAATCATGTGGCATAATTGCAGATATTGCTGTGGAAGATAATACTCTCCTTCCCATTCCATGTTATTTCAAAGTATGCTTCCACGGTCTGGCAGCTGCTAATAGATCTGCACAGAGTAAGAGTGAGTTTCTGGATGCCTTCAATGATGATGGCCTATAAGTGAAAATTTGTAGTTTCAGTAAATGTCAAAATGGACCCTTTTCCTGTTTTCATTTTATTTCGATTTAACTTTTATTTTGCAATGTATGAGAAATATAATTCACTTTGCATTTGGTAGCTGTTATTTCAATGAATGTAAACAAACAAAAATATTCGTTTCTCTGTTTCTTGGTACTGAGTTTTGAAATCACTATCAAACAACGTTCCTTTTGTCATTTCTGAAGTTCCTTTTTTGGAACGAAAACAGAGTGACCAAAACACATGGACCTACAATGCCACTTCTCCTGCAGGTCAGTTTGTGAAATCCCTCCTGGAAGTGTGTATGAGTGCCGGCAGTTTGGCCACAGAGACGGTGACCCTCTCAGTGTGCTGAAGTGCATGTGAAGATCATCATGTAAACATTACTCACTGCAGAGTACCAAACAGCCTCTGGACTGGACTGTGCACAAAGACTGTGCTCTGGGAAGGACTGTGCACAAGGACTGTGCTCTGGGAAGGACTGTGCACAAGGACTGTGCTCTGGGAAGGACTGTGCACAAGGACTGTGCTCTGGGAAGGACTGTGCTCTGGGAAGGACTGTGCACAAGGACTGTGCTCTGGGAAGGACTGTGCACAAGGACTGTGCTCTGGAAAGGACTGTGCACAAGGACTGTCCTCTGGGAAGGACTGTGCACAAGGACTGTGCTCTTGGAAGGACTGTGCTCTGGGAAGGACTGTGCACAAGGACTGTGCTCTGGGAAGGACTGTGCACAAGGACTGTGCTCTGGGAAGGGACGCAAGCCTAGGAACACTAGGAGCACAACTTCAAGCATCGCCTGCGTCTGTATAAAGTATGTATGAAAGTATGTCCTGCATCTGTATAAAGTATGTATAAAAGTATGTCCTGCGTCTGTATAAAGTATGCCACTGGAGCAGTGTGAGTCTGTCCTCTGCTCTGAATGGAGCAGTCTGATGGACAAGTGTGGGTTTGGTAGGAGAACTTTACCTAACAGAATAACTAGTGCCCACAGTACAGTTTGGTGGTGGACAGTGGTGGACAGTAACTAAGTAAATGTAATTCGTTACTGTACTTAAGTAACATTTCCATGTATCTGTACTTTACTCAAGTACTTTTATTTGGTAAGACTTTATACTTTTACTTCACTACATTTCAAAGCGAAAATTTGTACTTTTCACTTCGTTACATTTACAGAAACATCTCGTTCCTTTTTCATTTTTAAATCAACGTTTAATAAAATACCGAAAGGTAAAAGTGTACCATGTCACAGACTATAACCAATCAGCGCTCAGTAAGAGATTAAGATTTGTACGCTAAATGGCTGAGGATCTGACATGGCTGCAACAGATGTCTTCCCCCAACACCCCTGGCCTTATTTAGCCGAAGTGTTTGTATTCCTCGAAAAGAAGAATTATTCGTATTCCTCCTCTGCATTCCGAAGAACACATCGCTGTCATCATTTATGAACTCGCTGTCAAACTTGAAAAAACACATCGAAGTAAGTTCACCATTAGATTAGTAGGTTTATATACCCCGGTTAATTATATCACATTGAAGTACACTACATTTAACAGATGCTTTTATCCAAAGCAATGTGCTAGTACCCGAATTGCAATCTGTGGAGATGCTAAGCGCCAGTTTAACACAGGAGACTCCCACATCAAACGTTAAAGCCGGGGACACATACACGCGAATTTGGCCAAGCGAAGCGAACTTCACAATTTATTCATATGAGGGAGGCGAAGGCAAGTAAATATGAGCGAAGCAAAATTATTAAAATTATTATTAAAATTATTATTATCAGGGTTGGGGGGCGGGGCGGCGGCATGTGTGTAAAATGTTGGCGGGGGTGGCGGCGAGTGTAAATTGTTGGACACAAATTAAGTATTATGTCGCGATCGATCGCCAGTGTTTGGCGCCACAGCGAACTAGTAACTCATTGAATCATAGATGTAGATCAGAGGTAAATAAACTAGATTTTTTTTCAGTGTGAGAAATCGGATGTATGTGAAGTGTAGTGCGAGTGAAAACGGTCTCTGGTAAAGACAGTCAATGCGTGTGTGTCTCACGCTCATTGCGTGAGAGTTGGCAACTGATTATTATTATATTAATTATTCGGCCAAGTTTAATATTATGAGTTCAGTTGGTAGGGCTGCACACAGTTCTAGTTCTAGGTGATTATTATTATATTAATAATTATTAATTATTTGGCCAAGTTTAATATTATGAGTTCAGTTGGTTGGGCTGCACACAGTTCTAGTTCTATGTGCTAGAGCAGGGGTACTCAACTGGCGGACCGCGGTCCGGATCCGGACCCGAACGCAGTCCTGTCCGGACCCAATCTCAAGATTAACTGGATACGGACCAAAACAAAACCGGAGCATTTATTTCAGGGCTATTGAAAAAACACTCCGTCACGAGTGTTACGTTCGCCTGCCTGGTTGACGCTTCGCGAGCGGCGCGAGGGTCCGCGCGGCGAAAATGACGTAATCGCTGTGGCTCCGCGTGTGCGCGAGTGCCTCGCGCGCTGTCGGTTCGCGAGGTCGTGCACCTCGAATTTTGTAACTTCGCGCGCGCCGCGCTTCAGCGCAATGAACAAAGTCACGTTTTCAGGGTTCATACACCTTTATAAGGTGGAATTCAAGCACTTGTACGTCACTTTCAAGGTCCATTTCAATATTTCCCAGCATGTTAAACATAATTAAGTTAAATATTTATACATATACTCAAAATAATTATCTTTTTATCACATTATTTAATGGTTGTTTATTTTAAAAACGCCCAATCTTCACGTCTTCACGTTCTCTCATGTTTCGTCCTGGAATTACAAGAGGCTCGTATTTGTTAACCTAATACAAGAGAACTATTCAGTCAGACAGATATTTGTTGTGAAACCAAGTAGTTACAATTTCAAGCATTTTAAAGTACTTTAACCTAAATTCCAGCACTTTTCAAACCTGAAACACATAGCTATTGTTTCGGAGAACACTGCAGTGACGCTCGCGAAAGTATAAACGCCTCCACCGTTCGCGCAGGGTCGCGCGAGGTGGGTGGAGTCACGTGCTACAGTCACTCGCGAAAGTACCAGGCTTTACGTTCGCCCCCTCCGCTCAACAACTTACGTTCGCCACCCCCGCCGCACCGGACCTCAGGTCACAGGTATCTGCCAAAATTGGACCGCGGACAAATTTAGTTGAGTACGCCTGTGCTAGAGCTTCTAGCTTCCCTGTCCCGCCATGTGGTGGACAACGTAGAACCTCAGAAAAAGTCCCCCAAGCTGGACTGAAGTGGCCAGTTCGAAATTATTGTTCTGTTGGTGGTGAATTATGTTTTTATATAAAACTGTTTGTCCACTTGTCTACCTTTCTAGTGTGAATTATTAATATGGATAAAGTTTGGAGATGAATGTTGTGAGGATAATATAGGCTAGTTTTGTGTATTTTGTGTTTGCTAGGCAAATGTAAGGCACTGTTTCCTGTTCACCTTTTGATCGAGTAGGCCTAGGGGTTTTGATGTGACGCTAAGAAAAAAAAGGTTTTTACTTTTACTTTTAATACTTAAGTATTTTTGAAGGCAGATACTTTTGTACTTCTACTCAAGTAAAAAATTGAGGTGAATACTTTTACTTTTACTTGAGTAATATTCAATGCAAGGTAACTGTACTTTTACTCAAGTACATAATTGGTGTACTTCGTCCACCACTGGTGGTGGAGGCATGGTTCTTTATAATTTGGCCTAGGCCTTATTTTCAGTGAAGGTTAATGTTAATGCTACATCATAAAAAGAGGCTTGTAGGCAATTATAAGCTTTTAACCTTGTGCGAAGAGTTTAGAGTTTCCTGGTTCAGAATGACTGTGTCTGTGTGCACAAAACGAGGTCCATAAAGACATGTTCTGACATCACAAATGCTGTTTTGACTGAATGCGAACAAATTTCCACAGAACACACTCTAAAATCTTGAGGAAAGCCTTCTCAGAAGAGTGGAGGCTGTTATAGCTGCAAAGACCAGGAACAACTCAACATCAATGCCCATGATTTTAGAATGGGATGTCCAACAAGATTATGTAAGAACGTCAGACAAGTGTTCAAATACTTTCATCCATATTGCATATAGCCAGACCTACTGTAGTGCTTTGACTAAACTCATATCACTGCTGTTGGTTGTTTGAAAGAGTTTTAGATGGTCGCTGTGTCAGGGGTGAAAAAAGGGGTGACGTCTCTGTGACGTCATGTCCTGTGGTCCGCCTCCGCCGGCGGTCCACCTACTTTGCTCTGACGACAGTGTGCCTAATGCTAAATGAAAGCATATGGGGAGTTAGCCTGATCCTGTTTGCGTAGCGCTCGCTGGCAGCTAGCAGTGTGTTAGCAGTTTTGGGTGATGGATTCCTTTAAGCCGCCGACAGGCTTTCATCCAATCACGCCTCTGCAGCCGTCACATCCGAGGCTGTACAAAGAGACGCCGCGTTGCCTGCAGAAACGCTGGAACACATGTAAAGAATGAATTGTATTTTCTAAGTCTCTTCTGAAAGACTGTCGAGCACAAAGTACAAACATTTGCTGAACATATTCAAGCGTTCTTTTTGGCCAATTAGGTGCCATTACCACCCAGTCAGCCATTAAAAGAAAGAAAAGTGAATTGTGTGTCTCTTTGAGCGCATTTGGTCATTAAGGTTACAATACAAAAGGCTGGCATTTTTTTTCTTCATTTTTTCCAAACACTTTGTCAAGTTAAAGAACATTATGAAATCTGTCAAAGATATTGCTAAGGCTGCTGTGTTGATTTTCACACTTCTTCACAGACCTAGTGTCTGACTGGCAGGCTTTACCGGCTGGTTTATTCCTCAGTATTGAATTTTACATGAGGCTCCCAAAAGCATGGCAGTAGAGAAAATCTCAAGCGATAGAACAAGAATCACTCTGGATAGCTTTTCTAATAGATCGGCTAGGGTTTGGTCTGTGGTGCTTTTTGGGGAACTAAACCTTATGAGAGAAAACATCATTTAAAGTGAATAGCAAGTTAGATTCATAAAGATGATAGCTCACAGATGTCTCAACAACAGCAGAAACAAAATGTAACCTTGACTGTAAGTTGAACCTTAACCTGTATCATTTGTGTTGCTTGTCAATTTGTCACATTTCTAAAAGAAATGAAGTATTGTGTACCCACACGTATGCAACCAAGGTTGGCTATCTCGTTTAAATTTAATAATTCACTCAGTAATGATGTTTTCCAAAGGTGTTTTGTGCCACTGTGGCGCTGGTGAGCAAAAGAAAACTACTGCTACGTAATGAACATGGTCAAGACTTTGAACCTTGACCTTGAATTATTGTGCCATACAATCCCATAGACTAGCATGTGAATATCCAGAGCCCATTTCATGGATGTGTGGACAGGTGCATCGCTGGACCAAAAAAACACAGGATGGGCCTACAGATTAAGAGAAATGATAAAGTTACAGTGAACCCTCCATACTACAGGAGAGGGAGAAAGATCTCAGATACAGGTTATGAACATTACTGATGATATAAATCATCATAAAGTTTTGGCACTGACATTCTTACCTGGAAATGTAATTTGTAATTAAAGATTTTTGGCTATCCGCCATCAATGGCTGGAAATAAATGATGCTAATGAGAGTTCTACAAATGAGAACACCTAAGACTGAGACGCACTAGCTTTAACACACAGAGAGATGAATTCCATTATGTGATTCCATTCTGTAAAATCTGCTTTGATTGCTTTTAATTATTTTTTTTACAACCAATATTCTTTTAACCGTAATTGCCTATACTGTGCTATACTGGCTTTGGCGTGTCGTTGCAGTTATTTATTTTTGTTCAAACATATTTTAGATTCATCTACAATTCAGAACTGAAGAGATACCATCAATCAACAAGGTGCTCATCCACTGAAGCATGGCCATGGATGTTTTCATCCAATAAATTTCTATTATTTCCTTAAATGACACAGTCAGTTAATCTGCATTTATCACAATTACAATTAATGCTAGTGTGTGGCAAACTGGAGAAGGTTTTTTATATATCATAATAGCATTCAGGCACACACACACACACACACACACACACACACACACACACACACACACACACACACACACACACACACACACACACACACACACACACACACACACAAACACTTAAATTGTTGCCTTTTGCAGGACAGAAAGTTGCACCTAAACCCAGCCCTACAGTTAGCATCATCAAAAGGAGCTTTTTGGTTCTTTCTGTCTTTCCAAAAAAAAAGCTGTATTTTTGAGAAAGAAAAACACTATGAAATAAAAATGCCAAGCATGAAAACAACAAACAAATACCAGACACACAAATGTTTGTGAAGCGGATCATGTCAGAGAAGCAGCATCTGAATGGGCATGTATCATCTGTTCTGTCAAAACTGCTGTGCAGGTGTTATCCTCCATTAAAATGCAAAGGCACGAATGAGCGCAATCTTGGCAGTGCAGTGATTTTAATTATGGTCTTTTAGTTAAACGTGAGAATACCACAATTTGGGCCAGGTGCTGTAGATTTTAATAACCTTCTTGGTCAGTCACAGAACTTAAGTAAACATACTTGTTTCCATGTCACATGAAGTGACATGTTTGATGACGTTTTGCACCATCCCACATACACCATTAATCAGGAATAACGTGAACTCTTTTGATGTGGCCTGGTAAACATCTCCACGCAGGTAGAGCCAAAGCAAGGCTAACAGCTGTAGTCAAGGAACAGCTGTTGAGAAACTCATGACATTGTGAGCAAGTAACTTCTTAGACATTTGTCTTTTTGTAGGTACGTTTGTCACATTTTGGCAGACCAATAAAGAGCACTAAAATGTAAATTCCACTCAACAAAGAAAAGCAGAAATTAGGTTTACCCTGGCGGAAAGTGACATTGTTCGCTTTGGCACTTTACATTGAATCAGTGGTCCATAAAGGACTACTTCAACTGGGTGATAACACTGGGATTCTTCTCTTTTTTATTGTATATTTATGAGCTCTTGTTGCATTGTTATTGTTGAAAGCTTTGGATGTCGTTGGGCCACAAAACCCTGCTGCCACTTGCAGATTCCTGTCCAGGACTTTAACCAGCTGAACGGCTTTCAAGGTCAGACTTCATGAAAGTGGAGTGTGCACCGTGGACATTTGGGTTAGTTTCTCGGTGACACAGAGAAAGCCATTTACACAGGATAAGGCCCTAATCCGCACAGTGTGAGGATTAGTCTGATAAACGACCCCTATCTGGCCATGTACCGAGGGCTGGCCCCCATTCAAAAAGCTTAAGCCGTGATTCGCACGCACGTTCAAAGCAATACGGTTAACCTTAAAGAAACAAAACACACATCACATGTACCTGCAGCTACATGTGGTAGCTATGAATTTCATGGTAATACAGACTTATACACGTGTGTTGTTTTAAGTTCCTACAGTGTAAAGCCATATTTAAGCATTTTCGCAAGAGTGTGTTAATGTATTACATGAAAAAAAGAACAAACTTTTCTATATAGTACATTGTTTTTTGGTTTCCAGCACTTTAATATCAATAAGACTTAGATATATGTATATAGTGAGATCCAACCTTTATTTTTAGTGATGAAACCTGCTGTACTGTTCATTTCAATTATACCCTCTTTAATTAGATATATAACGTTTATAATCCTTGGTGGAAAGGCCAGTAAGAACATGAAGCACTGAGTGATGAGTGGTTACTATTTGCATCACAACACTTCTACCAAGACTTCTGCTAACACCCTGTGACCTTCATGTTACTAGCACAAAGCAGCCATGTCCTTATAGTCATGTTTAGGAAAACTTACCTGTGGTACACTGTGTGTTTTGTCCCATTACTGAAATTATTCATCTTTACAATGGTTGTGTACCGCTATGGTCCTTAAATATGGGTTTACCATTAGAGAGATAAAGTGTTTTTTAAGAAGCATGTTATTTATTCATTTGTTTATATTTTGGTTATGTAATGGAAAGTGTTTACAGCCTCGTGTAGATAATTGGTGGATTTGGCTGGGTGCTAAAAACTGAGTTTCCATTCCATGTGTTCCTGTCAACAATGTAAAAATGATGATAAATGAAAAACAATAAATAAACGTTCAGTTTGGCTTTGACTTTAGACCTAATGACAAGGTTCAAAGAATGAAACTATTTCACCTTCAATTAAAACAATAACTCTCAGCCTGTGCGATTGCTAAACACAGGAACCTTTGGCCATAATATACCAGCAATAAGATAAGACTTTATAAGATAACACTTTATTGATCCCAAAGGAAATTGTGATTTGTCTTTGTTTTCATCTCTCACTAGTTTGTGTGATTGCTACCCTCAGTTCACAGGGGTTTAGTATTGAACCAATGGACTGGAATTAGTTGTCCCATTTCAGGCAATGGGGTGAGACTGTTTCAAATAAAACTGTGCTGAGAATGTATACCCTTGCCAAATGTCCTTGAACTCAGTTGGAACTCAGACTGCATTACAGTATGTATCGCATGCTCCTAAATACTGATGAAAGCAATGAGCCGTACTCTAAATCTCAGGGAGAATAAAGCGTTACAGGATCCAGTTTAAATATGTTTGTTGAGGTAGCCAAACAGGCTTTTGTGCTATGTTTGGGGAGCCAGTCCCAGCCAATCTTAAGGCCCGCAAAAATGTTCAAATCTGGAATGAATTAATGGTGAAACGAAACTGACTGAAGCCTGTTTAGTTTTGTGTTGACAAGCAGCGTTGTGAATATGACTCCCACAAATTTGCGTCCGTTAGTCGTCCCTGCTTGGGCTCTTGTGATGAATGATGGATTTTGTTTTCTATTCATCATACCCTCATTTTGTCAAATGTGATACATGGCAAATCCCTATAAGAATAATACAAATGTAAAACTGATTTGTATTGGTAATGGAGCTGCTACATGTATGATTACCTTGGCATAATTCATTTGATATGCATGGGCACACTCTTGCTAACATATCTGGTAGTGGCATAGCATGGACCATACATACAACCCCCAAACAATACAGAGAAGAAATAGATCTAGAGTGTGTCAGTTCTGCTTCTAAAAGCTGAAATGATGGGGTGAAATCCATACGATCTGTGGGGGACGAGCTGCTATTCTTGAGATATCTGTCAACCGGTTGGCTTCAGGGAAAGAACTCAAATAGTGGTAAGTTCAATCAGGCCTGTATACTTTTGGTACAATAAATTTTAAAGACACCCCCCCCCCCTCAAAAAAAAAAGAAAAAAAAACCCTCCCTTGTCTTGTAGAGTAACTACAAAGGAAAAGTGTCCAGAAAGGGAAGATCACTGGCATTCAGAGACATCAGGTAGGACAAAACTGGTGTTAAAGTCTTTCCCAAGGGGGTCCTTTCAGTCCTTAATGGGAGATGGGGTAAATCACACACCTGTCCTACAGATTAACACTGGTCACCACCGAGAGAAAGACAACTGATAACAGGTATAGATCCTAGTCTTTAAAACCTAAATGAGATTCATTTAGGAGGGCCCATTGTGTTCTAACATGTAGCTTTACTCATTTGACCTTGCTACCATGACTGGAGTTGCAGAGACTGCCAAAGGTCTTATTTTCCCTTGTCTAAACTGATTCAGTATGAATGTGCATCTCCAAATGTTTATCTTCCATCCATTTTCCGGTTCCAATTTGCAGTCTTTATGTGCTAAAAAAGCTTTTATAGCACAGGGACTCTGTCTCTGTTAATCCAATGTGCTGTATCGTCAATGTACAGAAGATAACAGGACCATTGTTGAAAGCTTGACTCCACTGTAAGTCCACCCCTTGATCTCTTCCCACACCTCTCAGTGCCTATAATGACAATGTTGGAATCCAATCTTTTTCCAAATGTCATTTTTCATTGCCAAGACAACTGACCAGGCCTTGCGCACGTATCTCACCTCTCTCTGCAGGTGCCCCTCTAGAAGACTGCTGTTGTCTGAACACGGACAAGGCGGTCTCCTCTTTTAGATGTAAATACAAAGAAAGGACTGTTTGTGTAAAGTACGCATGATAATGACATATATACTCTCAGTTTCATGGTCATGAGGATGTCAAATTTTTTACACAAAATTTTACACAAGGTTTTTTTTTACGGAAAATATTTACATAAGGCTTTTTTACGTTATTTTTGCAAAGTCTGTGTTTGTGCATATTTTTTTAAGGGCTGTGGCTGTGCCTAGTTTTACAAATTCTGTTTGTGTCTATTTTTACATGTCTGTGCCTGTGACTCTGGGTCAGTCAGCAGTTTCCTTTAGAAAGAGAGCTCACTGCCACAGGCACGAAATACTGCAAATGGAGAAAAGCGTCGGAGAGTTCTGACACGTGTCAGCGCAGACATATTAAAGGACGGGATTCTTTAGATTCTGGCCATAATCTGTATTTGCCTCGCCTTCCTTACACTTCACCGCCATAATCGCTTCAAGGAGCTCTGACACGTGCTCCGTAGTACGGAGGTGTGTGGGCTGGCGAGTGTGGCAGGGTTCTGTACCGGCACCATCCTCAGTCAAATCGCTGCAAGACGTGTTCAGAATCAGTCGGCATGCCACGCGAATGAGCACAAGCACTATTTAGTTATTTGTTGGGTGTGTGTGGGGGGGGGTATTGAAACTGCAAACACAATCAGTCGCGAGGTATGAATGGAATCTTGATCAACATGATCTTGGGGTGAGTGCTTTATATGCACATAAATTGAATCTCCCTTCTCCGCTCCTTTCTGGTATAATCGCTAGGCCTGAGCTCAGACATATTTAGGCTTCCATCAATAAAGCATTTTGTCCTTCATGTCTCTATATATCTCAGATCTAAAACAATATTCATTCATGTGGTGTTGTGTTTTTGATAGACCTGCATGCTTGTGGCCCTGACAGTCATGACCAAATTTCTATACCATATGTATTGGATGTCCAGGCTTCTGAATACAGAGTATCTTGGCAATTAAATCAGTCTTGCAATAGCTGTGATAAAGCAAAAAGGCTTTGATGCACATTTGATAGTGAAGTCGCAGCTATAAAGAGGGGATAAAGGGATTCTAAATCAAGCATAAAATTGCAGATGGTGGCCTAGTCTACTTCAGCAGAAGCAGTAAATGACTGTCATCATCACAGTCCGTCCACACTCAACCCATAGCATACATCATTACCTTATCAATGAGATGTAACTCTAACGGGCTAAGGAGAAAATATTTTTCAATTGATTCTTTGATTCTCACAACAAACTGGTCTCTGTATAATTTCATTAGATAGATACCTTTCCTTTTTTCATTCTTTTTCTTTTTTTTTGTCTCTGCATTAACTAGAGGTCAAAAATATGCACCTAACTGTAACTGTCTGGAGCAGGCCCTTAGGGTCCTAACGTGTTGGACAAACCAGCCATTAGTCTGCTGTCCACATGCGTTTGAAACCAAGTGGGAAACTGGTGTCAGAATACGGGATAACTACATGACTCGAAGCACTGATCCCTTGGTAGCTTTGGAGAGCAGATCCTCTTACCCTATTAATGCTATGTTAACGATCGGACAAGATCAGGGAGGTGCCCGTGCCGAACAGACGAGATCTGTTACTGTGCCACTTCAGATTTAGCTCCCGAGACACTACGCAGGGCCACCACCTCTTGGAGAGCCGGCTGTGAAAAATGAAAAACGTCACTTTCGGCATGGAGCTGACGCACCTGTACCTGGAGCGAAAGAACTAGCAGTTAACTTTTGCCCCCGCCTTTGAGTGCAGTTACCAGAAGAATCACAGCTTATAAGATCACGGCACTACAAAGAGAGATCAAAAGAAGTAGGGAGTAGGGAGTAGGGCACTGAGAAAGCAGAGTTAGAAGGGTTGGTGGCTAAAGTGGGGGAGGGGGGTCTAAAGTGATAGCGTCAATCAATGTGCTATTTAGTCAAGTGACTAATACGAAATGCAAGGAAGAAGGGACCATTAGCATTACGCAACCAAAATGACACTAAGTGTCTACCGTCTGCTGTTTGTTTGCTGTTGGCAACATTGATACGTTTTACAGAGCTACTCTATAAAAAAATATTATTTGTACTGGGGCACAGACATTTTATTTAGTTTATTTATTTCATGTGATTTATTCGCTTTAAGGTAAAAGCAAAGCGGATATTTTATTCAATGTCTGAAATACATTTTATCCCATTTTCACTACAATGGCCCCATGTGATGATGTCAATGTTTGTAATGATGGCTCTTAGTCACCATGCTGACACACAAGGCCATTCTGACATTTGCCTAAGGATTCCTCTAGAAGTTAGAAACTGACGGTTTATTGCACACAACAACTTTATAACACACTACTAACAACTAGCCTACTTCAGGTAAGTGTTGGTAGATGACAATAATGCAACTCAAATTAAGTTCATCAAATGCAACAGCCTTTGGGATTTCATTTGTCAAATATCTATACACAATCAAATGAAATGTCCGAATGTTCAATTCGAAGACAAATCAGATGACGATGGAGGCGGGAATAAGTGTCATACCTGTGGTGTGCACATGTTCATCCAGTAGCGTCTAAAACTCCCTGCTGCAACTATGATGAGTGAGTCTTTTGATTTACTGTTCAATAAAGCCGAGCCCTGTATTGCTCAATTAGATCTATTTATCTAAGTAATAGTATTTCATTCAGCTTTGCCTCTCTGGTGTTGGTGATGTATGTGTGTTGTGGTGTAGCCTGACTTCTCATCTTATTTGGTTTTATTTAATTTTGTCGTGAAGGAACAGCGGGTGAGGAAATGTGGATAAGGTGACATAAAAGATCATATGTTATCACTATTATTTTTGATAGGAAGGTAATGAAGGAATCTGAAGGCTTTGTTGACAGTTTAATTTGTCAGACCTTCCATCGGTGGAAGTTGACGGCATTATTTGTGTGAAGTGCCACATAGCTTATGGCACAAAACGTCGTATATTACTATAAGATGCACATTTTATATGTGAATATTTGTTCTCTATAACTACGGCCAGTGTGAATGAACTTGGTAATCGCTACTCAACGTATCAATCAATGACATAATCAACTTCTCAGCAGCACTACAGTTTCTTCCTAATTGGTTTGGTTACACATTACACATTATTGACACATGTTTTTTACAGTGAATGACACAGTGATCTGTGACTGTGGGAAAAATGATTAATCCTTGTCAAGACAGCGAAGGGTTCACCTGCCCGTTAGACATGGTTAATGTGTTTCAGTGTGTGCAGTGCTGGTCTGTGGTGGTGAAAACATTTGTTCCATTGGTTGAGAATCATTGGCTGGCTGTAATCCACCATTCATCTGTTCTTTCTTTTTTTTTTATCTCATTGCAAATTTGTTATGTAATTCATTAATTACTGTTTAACACATGCTGACCATAACCTCCGTATTGGTGTCATATTTCAGAGGCGTAGCATTTAGGGGAGTGAGGAGCCTTGGCCAGGGTCTGCTGACAGGAATCTTAAGCAGCCCACTGTCCTGGTGTGAGCACTACCTCGGTGTATCCTGCCTCGGTGGTAGTCTGGGTCTCTGAATGTTGGATGCTAATCTAATATGAACAGCATACACCCACTCCATCTGGATGGCATCTCTGGAGACACACACCGCCTCTTCTTACCCCCATGTTCCAAGCTGTGACCTACTTTACGGACTCACCTGAGCTCCACAAACGGCAGCGCGTGTCAGGTTGGGTGACGTGCCAGGGGCAGCACGCTGTCAGAACTGCAGATGCGTAGCCACGGCAACCAACGTGATGGAGCTCGGCCCGTGAACCCTATGGCTAATTTAAAACATTGCGCCTTCTTTAAAGCGTCGCATGTGCATTACCTGAACAATGACTTCACTGACTTATGACTTATGATTTCGAGCGTGTTTAGCCGCCAAGGGTCTTTGCTTGCAAATGACAGCCTCCGTCTGAGAAATCTGCCTGCCGACCATCTGAATAAAATGTAATGCCACTCAGGAATTATTAGTAGAGTACAGTAAATTATCTTGTCGTGAGGTTACTGAGCACGAGAAGGGAGATGCTGAGCGTTTAGAGTGTCTGAGTCAGAGAGGCCACTCCCCTTACGGTATTGTTGCTGTATGTAAAATGGTGGAACACCGACAGCCCAGAGCACTGGCACACAGCACCACTGTCCTGCTGCAGGATTTAACTGGAGACACAATACGACACATCTGGGCTGTTTCAGAAGCTGTGGGCTGAGGTGCCTGCGCCTATAGGCTAGGCACAAAACGCAGCATACTTCATGCCAGTCCTGGAGAATGATGTCGAGCACATGTAGTGCAGGCCGTAAGTATTTGGACAGCGACACAATTTGTTCAGTTTTGGCTTGGTACTCCAGCACATTAGATGGGGAAACTGCACAGGAATGAATTGTCTCTGTGTTCATAAGACCCCATTTTCAGAACGCCTACGGAGTGTACCGCAGTCAGGATACTGAGGATGATCTGAGTATTAACACCCAGAACATCTTATTTTTCTATCCACCGTGAAGACATTTGCTATTATTAGCATTTAAAATAAGCTTAAGGAAAAAAGATATTCCCAAAATGTTTTAGAGCATAAAGAGATCTGTTTCTGAATGTGTTATAATACTGTATATTTAAGATTCCCCATTTACTCTATAGTATGCTTTAAAAATATTACAGCACATGCAACATAAGTGTCATCATCCTAACATTTCCAAAGCCCTTTGCCTCTGGTAATATAAAATATGCAGTGCCCGGTATTTGTATAGTAATTGCTTGTGTAGAACAGTGCAAGAGTCATGTACTCTACACCCACAAAATCCTTAACTGTCGACATGTTTTAACAGGAAGTAAATGCTGAAAGTTTTCCCTCCTCGCTCACCCCGTCTCTCTCTCTGTCTGTCTGTCTGTCTCTCTGTCTCACTCCCCCCTGCTAAAAGTTGCTTCACACGGGAAACGGGGAAAAAAAGAAAGTAGTGATGAATGAAGCCTTCATACAAAGTGAATAGCTGACAGCTCCGGAGACTTGGGGACCAAATCATTTGCTGCAGACTTGCGATATGCTGAGATCATTCCCTCAGATGTCCCAGAAGTAGTGTGGAGGAGGCTGAAATTTTGCCCACATGCCTAATAACCTTCGCGCTCATGTATGTCTCTGCGCCGGGCCCGACGTGGCACCTCAAACGGGCCAAGCGCTGGAAGCGGGCAAAAGGGAAAAGGTCTCTGCAGGGTAGAACTTGGCGTTGGCGAGGAGGAGGATGTTTACTTCATAATTAAGTGTAACTCCTGCGTTCAGGAGGGCGGCGCGATAAAGCTCCAAGAGCAGTTTTATGGCAGAACGAATCCAAAATAAATCGCCATCATTTCACAATCGCTTCCCAGGAAATGGGGCGACCCTCACGCCTCGAGACAGAGCGACTTGGCATTCCTCTCACTTCATAGAGGCCGGGTTCCTTGTAATGGACTGCCGTTCTTCTTAGCATTGAATCCATTTGTTTATGCCTGCGCTTGGCCTGTGGAGATAAAAGAGTTGCATTATTGATATTGTTCTGTGTACTGCGCGGATGAGCTGCAGGTAGAGTCTTTTGTCTGAATGCTCCATGTCACGGGGCTGTTTCCTCTCACAGCGGTCGTCCTGTCTTTTGCATATTGTGCTGTCTCGTTCTGAACGGCGCTAGCTCTTTCTACATGAAAGAGTGTGACACTTTCTTACAGTGTAATTTAAAGATGAGTGGTGTACAGAGTGCAGGGTGCTCTTGGGAAAACCTATGGGAGACCTGTGGGAATGTGTAGCGCAGGCCAGCGAAGCAAACGCACGGTCCAGTCAATCTTCATGATGTACTGCATACAGCCTCTTCCATTTGTTTCCTGTACAGTAATGAACTTCTGGCATTTGTACACTCAAGGATGGCCCTTGTGCAGCCATTCATTACACAAACCCTCGTGCAAAAGACTCCTTCCTGCTACACTCAGGGCAGGACAGAAGGCCACTCTTAAAAGCATGTGGGGTCCTAACCCTTTGCCTATTGATTGTTAATATTAGCATGGCAGGGCATGAAATAAATTCTGTTAAAATTGGCTGAGGTCAGGGTTCTACACTAAACCACCACTTTATAATATCATAGTAATACCGCACAAGGCTCCCATTTGCTCTCAGAATAGCCCTGCGTCTTTGTTGCCTGAATACCACAAGATAATGGAAACATTCCTTGGAGATTCTGGGCAGTGTTGACCTGATTGCATCAGGTAACTGCTGAAGGTTTTCCGCTGTACATTCATGCTGTGCAACCCCCCACCCCACCCCCCCATGTTTTAATGTTTTAACACCTCCCTAAGGTCTAATATTGGATTTAGATCTGGTGACTAGAAGGCCATTGGTGTGCACCGGAGTCATTGCCATGGTTATGGAACCAGTTGATGATGACTTTCTTTATGAGATGGTATGTTATTATGCTGGAAGTAACCATTATAGGATGTGCAAATTGTGCCTATAAAGGGAAGCGCACGGTCAGCAAACAACATTTAGGCCATGGCATTCAAACAATCCGATATAAGGGATCCCAAAGTCTGCCAAGACAACATTCGTGGTGTTACAAGCAAGGTAGGTGACCTGTTCCATAAGCTGTTTCTGACCTTACCATCTGCATGTCACTGCAGTAATGAGGATCTATCAGACCAAGTAACATTACAGCCCACTGTACCCACAGACTATAAACTATAAGCTCTCACTCACTGGCATTTTTGGCCTTTTCTTTAGGGGTTTACCCTAATAAATCTGGAGGACAATGATATACAAAGCCACAGCAAAACCGGGCCCTGAGTGGGAGGGATGACATTGCTAGCGTCTGTCATTCACAGCGATATTAGCCAATCATGATTGTCTATGTGCTCACACTTGTTGAGGGCAGACCACACTTTTCTCTGAATGTATGGGCTGCAACTTGAGAAGATGTGAAGTTTTGGCTTTGCGTGTCTGGAAGGAAACACAAGCTCACCACAGCCTCTGTGGCTGCTAGCTGCTGTATGACAGAGGAGAGCTGGGTAACTGGTGGGTGGGATTTGGCATGACTAAAGTTGGAAGGAAATGGGATTTTAAAAGATATCCACCATTCTTTAAGGTGATTGGAAGTGAAGTGGCAAAGCAATGGTCATGGCTATGAGTCATCAAACTCAAAATGAAGAAAAGTAATAAAATTTAATGTCAGATTGGTACTCAAAAGACATTCAACATCCATAAACATGCAAACACAAACAGCAAACGTCTATACAGAAAAGCAACCTGGTGCCATTGAAATTTTACTAAGATGGTTCAGCTTAGAACAGTCCAAATCAGTTCAAAGACATTGTTAGAAGTCAAAGCATACATGTGTGCATCCAAAGTTAAGTATATTGTTTATAATTAGAAAGATTTACAGTAATAAGAGTTCAGTGGCTTAACAGATGACATTTGAGTTATTTTGCCTTCCTTAAAAATAGTGTGTTGCCCAGAATAGGAATTGATAGAACAACCGTGCCACCGCTGATTCACTGTTGACAATGGGGTAAAGATGACGTGTACAGTGGTGGGGGAAAAGATCACACGTGTAGAGAGGTGGAGGTGGGAAGCACACGTGTATAGAGGTAGAGATATGAGGGTAGGGAACACACGTGTACAGTGGTGGCAGTAGGGAGCAAATGAGTACAGTGGTGGGGTAGAGAACACACGTGTATAGTGGTGGGGTAGAGAACACACGTGTATAGTGGTGGGGTAGAGAACACACGTGTATAGTGGTGGGGTAGACAGCACACGTGTATAGTGGTGGGGTAGAGAACACACGTGTATAGTGGTGGGGTAGAGAACACACGTGTATAGTGGTGGGGGTAGAGAACACACGTGTACAGTGGTGGGGTAGAGAACACACGTGTATAGTGGTAGGGTAGAGAACACACGTGTACAGTGGTGGGGTAGAGAACACACGTGTACAGTGGTGGGGTAGACAGCACACGTGTATAGTGGTGGGGGTAGAGAACACACGTGTATAGTGGTGGGGTGGAGAACACATGTGTATAGTGGTGGGGTAGAGAACACACGTGTATAGTGGTGGGGGTAGAGAACACACGTGTATAGTGGTGGGGGTAGAGAACACACGTGTACAGTGGTGGGGTAGAGAACACACGTGTATAGTGGTGGGGGTAGAGAACACACGTGTATAGTGGTGGGGTAGACAGCACACGTGTATAGTGGTGGGGTAGAGAACACACGTGTATAGTGGTGGGGTAGAGAACACACGTGTATAGTGGTGGGGGTAGAGAACACACGTGTACAGTGGTGGGGTAGAGAACACACGTGTATAGTGGTAGGGTAGAGAACACACGTGTACAGTGGTGGGGTAGAGAACACACGTGTACAGTGGTGGGGTAGAGAACACACGTGTATAGTGGTGGGGTGTAGAACACACGTGTATAGTGGTGGGGGTAGAGAACACACGTGTATAGTGGTGGGGTGGAGAACACATGTGTATAGTGGTGGGGTAGAGAACACACGTGTATAGTGGTGGGGGTAGAGAACACACGTGTACAGTGGTGGGGTAGAGAACACACGTGTACAGTGGTGGGGTAGACAGCACACGTGTATAGTGGTGGGGTAGAGAACACACGTGTATAGTGGTGGGGTAGAGAACACACGTGTATAGTGGTGGGGGTAGAGAACACACGTGTATAGTGGTGGGGGTAGAGAACACACGTGTATAGTGGTGGGGTAGAGAACACACATGTATAGTGGTGGGGGTAGAGAACACACGTGTATAGTGGTGAGGTAGAGAACACACGTGTATAGTGGTGGGGTGTAGAACACACGTGTATAGTGGTGGGGTAGAGAACACACGTGTATAGTGGTGGGGTAGAGAACACATGTATAGTGGTGGGGTAGAGAACACACGTGTATAGTGGTGGGGTAGAGAACACACGTGTATAGTGGTGGGGTAGAGAACACATGTGTATAGTGGTGGGGGTAGAGAACACATGTGTATAGTGGTGGGGTAGAGAACACACATGTATAGTGGTGGGGTGTAGAACACACGTGTATAGTGGTGGGGTAGAGAACACACATGTATAGTGGTGGGGTAGAGAACACACGTGTATAGTGGTGGGGTAGAGAACACACGTGTATAGTGGTGGGGTAGAGAACACATGTGTATAGTGGTGGGGGTAGAGAACACACGTGTACAGTGGTGGGGTAGAGAACACATGTGTATAGTGGTGGGGTAGAGAACACACGTGTACAGTGGTGGGGGTAGAGAACACACGTATACAGTGGTGGGGTAGACAGCACACGTGTATAGTGGTGGGGTAGAGAACACACGTGTATAGTGGTGGGGGTAGAGAACACACGTGATGTTGTGATGCTACAATCCAATTAAAATGGGAGCATGAGGTAACTGGATGTTACTGTAGGATGCTATTAAAATGGTTCATGTATCGTGAACTGCTACAAAACTTGTATATGTTTACCATACAATAATATGCAAGCGTAATTGCATAATAATTCAGCCTCCATTTCATCTGCTAATCAGCAACCTTCTCCAAAAATATGAGAAATAAATTAATGAACGACTTCTTGAACACATATTAAACCACATTTAATGAACGCATATCCAAATATAAAATGTCAATAATATTTGCCGTAAATGAAAAGAGAAGACAAAAAAAAACAAACAAAAAGAAAAATACAAAACCACAAGGCTCATACCCTCACAGAAAACTTACGTGATTACCAACAGAGACAGTTGTGAAAACAGAGACCTCACTGCATCGAACAAATGAAGACAGGAGCCTTTACTCCCTCCACCAACAGCATTACGAACACAAACTGCATTAACAGAAAGACAGAAAGAGTGTCGACAGTTCAGAGGTTGACTCCACAACAAACAAACAAAAACAACAGAAACATGTGATAAAAGTATATACAGCTGGAATGATTGATCTGTTATAATATGTGTGAAACTAAACCATATAAAATAAGTTTGACAGTGTGATTGACAATAAACACATTAACGCTCCAAACCCTTTTAAAATGTTTCAGGTGGATTTATGTCAAATTTTTTTAGTTTTTTTTGTCCTTTTTTGTGTCTCCTTTCTGCCAAATTATGTAAGCAATGTCCAATAGAATCTGTCCATTATGCTGTGCTCTGACTGGTTCCTTTGATCTCTACGGAGGACCTCTCCTTGCGTCCTGCATACTCTCCGATGAAGGACCCGTCTTCATTGAAATGTGCGTCTTCGTCACCGTAGTCCACCATGCTGTCCCCGCTGTCCCCTCCTTTCATGTCCCCGGTCAGTGTGTGTTGGCTGCCTCTCAGGGGCTTCTCGTCGTTGTCACTGGGTCAAAGAGAAAGGACAAATGGAACGAATGTAACGCACAGCCATGCCTGCGATGTTCTCACGGTTAAAGGAACGATACGCCCCAAAACGCTCAGGACGACAGCAGGTCCAGTTCTAATCAAGCCTCGAGTCCGAGGCATCGGCATTCAAGTCTCAGTCCAAGTCTAAGTCCAAGTTTTGTGGATAACACACTTTTTTTCTGACTTCGCGAAAGACATACTTTAGCTCCCACATGCCCGGTGTGGTAGCAGGACTGAATTCATCTTCAGTATGAGTTTACACATCTCTAAAAGTTTCTAAAGTATGATCTATTTATTCCATGTAATCCGGTTCAAACCAGCTTGGAACATTTTATGGAAATCTGTGGTTACCTTCCATTGCTAAAAACCAAAAAGCCACAGGCATGCCTGTGCTCTCATCTCTCCTGTATAGGCTGGGTCATTACATTTCTCACACCTGCATTCCTTTCACAAATGTACTAGTCATCTTATTACTTATCATCTTATTACTTATTGCTGCTACTTTTAAGCAGCATAATAATTTTATTCACATAAAGGTGTTCTGTGAAGGATTTTAAAATAACTGCACTGAAGACTATGACTGTGCTTTTCTGCATTTTATTATAAAATAGCTTCTTGACAATTTTCTGAGTCAAGACGAGTTAAGTGCTGGCAAACTGCTATTCGGTTTCTATCACACGGCTTAACTTCATTTTATAGCAAAATGTATATTTTCAGATGTTGTTATGAAATGCATAAAATCTAACATATTGCTGCATTTTTACATATATACTGTGTCTTAACTCGTACTGTGAATTCACATAAGCCACAGAGCATTTACAATGTACAGTTGAACTACATATTTATCTTGGAACCGCATATTGCCTGTAATGTGTCCAATGATCAGCTCCAAATCCGAGTCTCAGGCTTTTTAAGTCCATGTCTGTGTCTAAGTACTGGACTCAAGTTATGGTGAATGAAAGCTAATAGTCACTTAGGTCACTTAGCATAACAAAATGGCACGTAAGGGGCCCTCACTACCTGACCAACTCACTAAATTGCAACAACTGCTGCACACATTGGCATTTTGGGGTGACCATTTCCTTTAAGGTCTTCAGTCATGTGCAATCCTTGATGAATTAACATTTTACTCGGAATGCTCTGGCAAATTTTTCAAGGACTATTATTAATGCATAGGTAAAGTTTGCATGAAATTGCTTCACCCTCTGGCTGACTGTTCAGTTTGACTCATTCACTTCCATTCATTTCAAAATTACCCAAGAGAGTGCATTTGAAGCCGAGTGGATGATTTCGAAAAGTAAAAAAAAAAAGAAAAAAAAAAACATACGAGTTTCCTTTTTTAGACTGCAAATGAATGATTCGTATTCCTTATTCCTACCTCTGCCTATGGGAAGCTGCAGGTGTGTGTGAGCTTACAAGCAACACCTGCCTTCGACTTTACAGGAGGCCCACTTTAGTTTGATTTGTGTAGGGAGAAACATTAAGATTAAGATTTGTGGAAGTGCTCCGCACAGCGCATTCTCAGTGTGGTGCCCCGCGTGCGAAGTTTGTGATGCGTGTGCATTCCAGGCCCGTTCGACCCAACCCCCACCCCACGAGACTAGTTATGCATCCTCTCAGGACTGTGCTCTCCAGTTTCCTGTACGCAACTCAAGAGCACGAGCGGATTCGTGACTGCCGCTTGGCTTATCCACCATCCTCATTTATCTCACCCAGGTCTTAGATAATCTACTGTTTCAAGTGATTGCCTTTCCATGTTTGTGTCTACATAGAGAGAGCCCTTGAAACGCTGTTATGAATTGGATCTCTGAAAGATTAATGAAACGAACACGGATATCGTTGCCCTGGAGATAAGTGCCTTTCAATTAAACCAGTTTGTGCCCCTCCCCCAAGCCCCCCCCCCCCCCCCCCTCCATCACCAGTCATCAACCATTGAGTGTTGGGCAGACTCTCCATTCTATCCCCAGAAACAAAAGCGTTTCAATTTAACAGTGATGCAATTACTCCTAATTCCTACCACAGCATGCTAGCTACCCACAAAGCACTGCGAAATAACAGCTCTGTGTCAGGGCCGCCGATGCCTGACCACAGGGGCGGGTGGGGCTTGCCGCTGTTGTTTAGCACGTACGTGTGGTCGTTACTCAGCTCGTAACGCCTCCAGAGCTCGGGCTGCCGTGTTGCTCCATGTTTTGCTCATGTATATAAGGATCTCTTTTGAACCATGACAAGAAAAGCACAATACAAAAAAGAAGAAGATAGTTACGATACAGTATAGAGGCACAGGGTGCAGTATTGATTATTTTGCCAGGATATGACAGGAATGCTGTGATTGGTCGAGGCAGGATGGACTTAGAATTTGTCTACCTGTATTCGCAGAAGGTGTCATCATTCATGCCTTGGGACTCCACATCAGGATGAAGGTCTTCTTTCTCTTTCACTGAAGAGGGGATAAGGGTGGGGGGATCCTTTAATATCATTAACACAGTTACACTCTTAAAGGAAATGAGCCAATAAATTAAAAAATGGATATATGTGGATAGATTGCTACCTTCTAGTCATTAATAGTGCAATGGTGCATTATAATGGCAACAGAGAGATCTGGCTAATAATTATCCCAAATTAGGAGCCATGTGCTTTGGATGCTCCTCTGTTTATTACGAAGCGTTCTGGTATCTATTAGCAGCTGATTAGCTAAAGCGCAGCTCCTCGTGCAGGAGGTGGTTAGAAAGGCGTTCTGGGAGTCGTCCAGGAGGAGACGGTGCGGTGCTAATGCAGTGCTCTCACGCCCTCTGCATCATTTTATTCTCAGGCACGCTATGGTTGTTCTCGTCTGCTATATGCAAGCATTTTGCACTCTGTTCCCATTGTGAGCCCGTGACTCTATTTGTATTCTCTAAATAGAACGCGTTAGACACATTTAATACAAACGGCCGCTCTCCACACCGGTGCGTATAAATATAGGAGAGAAAGCAGTCATCCTGTGATTTTAATGGTGTTGTTTCCATGTATTTTATCCATATACTTGCTGTTTTTTTTATTTTTTGTACTTCTTCCTTTCTTTCTCTTTTTTCTTATTTCTGTTTCTCCACAAATTGCCCACCCCAGCAGTCTGTTATGCCCAGTGGGCTACATGGTTCTGAGCGAACACAAACAGGTCGAAGGAGAGCACAGGGGTGGCTGGGCTGGGGTACGAGGAGGATTGGGGGGGTGTTGTATGTGTGTGTGTGTGTGTGTGTGTGTGTGTGTGTGTGTGTGTGTGTGTGTGTACCCTCACCAGAATACTTCCCTCCTTTGTTCCTGTTCACGAAGCAGGCCACAAGCATCACCAGAGTGAGGAGGGCTACCGAACACATCAGCCCGATGAACCAGCCCTGGTTGGAGATGCTGCCGTGGATGCTGGCCAGACCTGCGAGATACGAGACGTCAGTTCACAAAGCGCAGGCTGACCTTCCTCACCGGGGACAGCAGATTGACGGCCCACATCGACAAGGCCTGTCGGGCGGTGAACGGCTGACCGGGGACCAGCGGCGGGAATGGAAATGCAGCCAAATGAATATTAAACGGCCAGGCCGCTTGTCTAATTAATCAAAGGAAGGCGCTGTTTAAGCATAATTCCTTTGCATCGAGTCGGTGACAGATCAGATAGAGGCAGATGGACAGCTCACGCACGATAAGTTAGTTCAAGGACCACAACTTATGGATTGGACAATATGGACAGCTAAGAGTCTTAAGTGGAGACCTCTCTCCCCTCACTTTTGGCCCTGGTCCAGACACCTTCAAAAATGCAAGAACTATCAACCAATTGTAGCCAAATAGTATACTCTGTTCCACAACTGGGAAAGTCTTAGAGGAGTCAAACACCTTGGATATCTGACAGCTACCTTTACCTACAGTACAGGAAGTGCGTACAAGGTTTTACTTTTTACAAGTAAACCTGGGCCCGCTACACCCCCCCCCCCCCCAATTTTTTTTTCTCTCCTAATAAACTGCATTAAAGAATAAAGAAAAAATCGAGACGACAGTATAGCTTTAAAAACGCAATAAACAATAACATTTGTACTAGATAACTTGTTAAGCAAAATAAGTTTCCAAACAAAATAAGGTTTACAGCTCCGTGGTTCTCGGAAGCGAAATATGTAAACGAGGATGTCAAAGGACTGAATCGAAACTATCTAGCGCCGGTAGGCTAACGACAGCTAGCGTCGCCACAGCGGGCGGAAATTATCATACAGTTAAGCCCGCCCACTAAGAAGGAAGATATGATTGGTCAATTTTACTGTCATTTGAAACTGGTATTACTGGTATGGTAAAATGGAATAATTTATTTGCTTTAATTTTTGTAATTGTTTAGATGTCGATTGTAAAACTGTAAGTAGATAAAATAAAATTGGATAATTATATATATATATATATATATATATATATTATATATATATAATGTTTTAAGAATATTTTAGGCCCTCTGAGAGGGCGTAGAGGGCCCTGACGGTTCCCCACTGCTCTAACCATTTATTTTGTGAATGTATCCATCATATTGCTTTTTAACCCTGTGCCAGCCAGTTGGGCACATCTACATATTTTTAACTCTAAAGTAATTAAATTGCGAAGACATCTAGTGAATCACCAACAATAGGCTAGGTCTTAAAGGATTAAGGCCTTTCTCCATCGACCAGCCACACCGTCACCAGCTACCTTAAGCTACTTTGACTTTGAAGTTAGTTTACCTGAATAACTTTGTAAGCTTATGGCTTATGGTTGTTCATATATGCAACATACAACTCTGAATCCGTGTCCTCCTTCGCCGGAGTCCGGCTAACATTTGTGAAGTTGTAGCTAACCGAGGCACAAACACGGGAAAAAAAAGATTGAAAAGTATTAAAGCAAAAAACACCCCAACAAACAAACAAAAAAAAAACAAAAAAATAAACGAAGGGTTAGTGCAGGATGAGGCGGGTCTGTTTGCGCAACAACTCTGTTCGTTAGGAGAGGTTCGCTGCTGGAGGACTCTGTTTTCATTTGCCTCATCTCCATTTCAGCATATGGCCTTATCAAAAATCTGACCTGAATAAAATATCGCCTATTAACATAACTGGAGCATCACTTTCCAATTCAAAAATTTCATGCCATGGAACACTGTCGAGTACATTAAGATGCTAAACTAGCCCCTGGAACAGAAATAAAGAGCGACTGTTTTTGAAATGAATTTGCTAAGGGGAAAAATGACACTATAATGGTGAAGCAAGTCTGGACCACCTTCTCCTCTACTGCGCTGGCAAACCTGCTGGACATTTTTAGCTTCCTGCTGCTAAATGACTAATTGATGAACTGGGGCAGAGAAGAAGTCTGTCTGTTTGGTTGTGTGTAGCAAAGGAGATCAGAGATATCAACTGATAGCTTGCTGGTGTTAGGTTCAGGAAGTCACACTGAGCCCTAACACCATAATGATGTTAGGCAACCATGTGACAGGAACGAACACATGAAACAAAAAAAAAAACAAATCAAGTAAAACATAAAAGAGAAAATGGTGACAGCAAAGCAAAGGAAGGCTTATGGTTAAACGTAACACAGACCTTAGTCTAAGGGAGAACACTAAGCTAATTGTTTTCACCGCTTTCAGGTTTTCCAATTAGGCAACGTGTCTGGGGCCGCCAGCCTTGGTTAATGTACATCTCAATCACGGAGCATCAGTCCTCGAGGCCAGACGTGCTAATCATGGCCTTTCTACCTTTTCCTTAGGTGAGCCTTTCTCCAATGTGTCTGCGACCGAGGCCACCGCTGCCCACCCTGTCCACCGCGAGGTTTGAAAATGTCACCCTCTAATTGCAGACGTGTTTCTTTTCTCCCCGGTACTGCGCCAGAAGCGTAAAATTGGCAGCTCGCTATGACGCATTCCTGCCACAAGGAGAGAAAACACGGGGTCGGGGATGGAGGTGGGGAGGAGCTATAAATATCGAGCACTGCTGGCTGGGGCTTTGTCACCCGCCTGCATAGAGGGGGATTAAATGCTACAGGAAGCATCTGCCAGTGCGGTAGGGGAGGAGAGGCCCCCCATGTATGGACGTGTCCTGTGGGGCCCGAAGCCCAAACATCCAGGGCAAAGCTCTCACGGCGCTCCGATCCACGACTTTCAACAGCTCCTCCTTTTCCCCTCAAACAGTGGCAGGTGTGTCTCTCTGCTGCCTCTCCCTTTCCCCGTCCCCCCTCTTTCTCTCTCTCTCTGTCTCTCTCTTTCTCTCTGTCTGTTTCCCTGTCCCTCTCTCTCTCTCTGTCTCTTTCTCTCCCTCTCCCTCTCTTTCTGTCTCCCTCAGCCCCATCTCTCTGCCACCTCATCTTCTCCTTTCACCTGTTCCTCTCCTCTCTCTCCATCCTCTACTTCTTTCTCTCTCTCCCTCAGCCTCTCTTTCTCTCCCCCTCATCTCCCTTAGCGTGTTTCTCACACCTCTCTGCTCCTCTTCCTTTCCCTCTCTGCCTCATCCTATTCCTCCCTTTCTCTCTCCCTTCCTCTCCCACTCGTCCTGTCCCTCTCCTTTAGCTTGTTTCTTTACACACTCTCTCTCTCTCTCTCTCTCTCTCTCTCGGTCGTGCATCCCTACCTCCAGCTGAGAGGATGACTGGGGTGCTGTCTGAGCTCCTTCTAGCTGTTTGTGTTGCTGCAAAAGGTTTTCCACCTGCTTGACAGAGCTTGGCCATCTGAGGCATCACATATGATCGTTGGTCTCATAACATAATGTGGCTTCTCGGTTTGGAGGGTTCGTCAACCCTTAAGAAGGAGGTTCTGGTAGTCACTACTCATAGGTCCATTAACATTCATTGCATAATTATAATATGCGTTGTAATCGTCTACATAGTATCATCTGGCTCATGGCGATGTATAGGTTCTGTTAGATTGGTATAGTCAAATACTTTTTGATTGTATACAACCAGTTTCCGATATGGACTCGTATGTTTGTACCTATAGAAGAAAGTGTGGTATTAGCCACAAAGGAAACTGTAGATGTTCTTGGAGAAGAACGAGTTCTGGGGTGCCCTGAAAAGAAAGACAAGATCTTGAGTTTCTCCACTAAATCTACATAGCAAAGGTTCTCATTACGTATGAGTTGTTAATCAACCAAATGATCAGTACTACTGTTAGAACGGAGTCCCACTGAATACCACTACTGAACATGAAGCAAATTCAGTTTGGATTCTATTTAAGAAACCACTAAGTACTGTCAAGCACAGTTTTACATAAACAACACCGTGATAGTTGCTAAACGCAGTAGCAGATGATGTGTTAATTTAATATCTTCTCTCATCTACAACAGAAACAGCCATATCTGAAGAGAAGCAATATGACAGCATCTATGATTATCCAACTGGGCTTGCACTGAACTACTACCATGACAAGCAAGTGCACCAAAGCCCAAACTACTCCGCTTGCTATAATGTTACACGATTATGGAAAAACAAACAAACTAACAAACTGCCTAAAACTCTGAGGCACTACTGTTTTCACCACGTCTACGGCTACTGGAAGTAGAGCGCTTTGTGCTGATTCTGAAAACAGGGACGTCTCTAGAAGCTGGTGAGGAAAACAAAGGGCATAAAATAGACATGCAAAAAATGGCAGACACTGAAAGCAGACAGCCAGTCTCCCACAAACGCACTGTGAATTCTGGGAAAGAGAGGCACCCGTGCAGTGAACGCAGCGGGACAAGCTCCTGGATGTTCAAACGACTTTGCTGCAACACCGCTGGACTGCGGGTTTTATCCACACACCGCAAGATGGATATTCCCATTTCTCCATCATTTTGGCCACTCGACAGGGCAGCGCACAGCACTTTTAATGGTCTGTTTTTGATAAAGGGGATGAAAGATATCAAACTCCATATCTAAGAGGCGATTCATTTTCCTGCGTGATTTCCATTACTGTGCAGCACATTAATATCGACAACGCAGGATCCTGGCATTGATGGGATCTTTGCTGGAGCCGTGTGAATCTGCAGTCAAGTAAAAACAATAAACTGCACTTTATCAATCATCTTTTTTCTTTTATTGTTTTGTAGATGTTAAGTATGTGAAACACTTCCACGCTGCACCTACCCCGGCACGTATAATTGATTATCACCTCACTATCATCTTCGAAACTATGACTATCCACCATTTCCTGTCCCAAAGGTGACATGTTATTTTTTTTTCCCTTTTCTAAAGTTTTCGCCCTCCTCCTGAATCAATAAGCACTTGCGGCTTCTTCGACAATGACAAATGAGCTGCTCTCGCACTGCTATGACATCGTTTAGTCGTAAAGAACTGCTTAGAGTGGCATATAAAAGGCTTGGCAGGACGGGGGGGGAGGTCGAAGTGATGTCTGTTTGCATTCGTCCGCAATCCCAGAATGCATAGCGACACTGGTTATCCACTGGTTATGCCCAGACCCCTGGATCCCAGGCCCCCTAGACCCCTGGCACCACCCGCAGGACTCTAAACCACCGTCCGTGGGGTGTGCTTTGGGTGGAGGTGGTGGTGGCGTTCACTCACGTGCTTCTGGCCCGGTGGTGGCCTCCTCGCTGGCCGCTGGCCCACAACCTGCCCGGGTGCAGCAGTGTAGGTAGAACCTGTAGCGGCTCACTGCCTCCAGGTCCTGCAGGAGCCACTGGCTGGTGGCGGCGCTGTCGATGTTCACCGACAAGAGGGGTCCCACGTCCTCGGTGCTGTTGACTGGAAGAGGAAGATAGGGAAGTGGAATAAAAAATTAAATGTGCCATATTTTTGTCAATTGTGATTTTTACACCCCAATCGAAATTTGTCCTCCGCTTTTAACCCATCTGTGCAGTCAGAACACACACACACACACACTAGTGATTACTAGGGGGCTGTGGATCACACGGCACGTGCAGAGCGGTGGGCAGCCCTAGCCCAGCACCCAGGGAGCAGTTGGGGTTAGGTGCCTTGCTCAAGGGCACCTCAGTCATGGCCTGTGTGGGAGTCGAACCCACGACCCTCCGGTCACAAGATCAGTTCCCTAACCGCCAGGCCATGACTGCCCTAATTGGGACTGCTTTGCCCCCTAGCGCCCCCTAGTGTCCGTTCTCTACTGATTCGGCTTTTGGAGGGTTTGATGATTATATGAGTACGATATGTCTGAATATTGGAAACCAGTAACCTATGAAGTTCTAGTCTTACAGGAATGCAAATAAATAAAGTATTCCTTGGCCAACATAAGGAGGGAGTTGCATCAAATACATGAACTTTCATAAACTAATGAATAATAAGATGACTTGCTTATGTACACCAGTGTACTAAATGATAAAATATAATTGGACACTTGTGCATGTAAAACATGGCAAATAGAACTGTGTTTGAACCCCTATCGATTTGTGCTGAGCTGAATGCATCGTGAAGGTATCAGAGAAGTTCTACCGCCCAGCCCAGCCCGAAAGGCAGCTACACTGTAGCTTACGAGGTTCGCTTCTGCCCAAGGTGTTAAACATTATCTGTAAATATCCTCGCTGACGTTCCGTTCTGAGCTTGAAATACTGACTTCATAAAAGCGGTCAGGCTCGGCCGCGAGACATCTGTGTGCCGGCGCCGTCCAATTCCGGGCGGCATCTCGTGCTGCGGGCAGACAGCTGGCCGCATTATCGCCGGCGTTTTACACGCCGCTTCCTTCGAGAGGACTTCAAAAAGCCGACTTCAAAGGGCGACCGGGGGACTCTTTCGCACTCCCCTGATAAAAATGGCCCTCCTTTTAATATGTGGCATGGCACTTAGCCACAGCGATCAGCTGCATCATCAAACACAATTAGCTAACAAACCCTCCCAGGCCATGCGTATTATAACCATCTTCATCTTTATTCCAGCTTGAAGGCCAGAAGGGCGATGAGTAATACGCTTGTGCCAGAATCACTGGTCTGTGGCCAGAAAGGGGGAGAGAAATGGTCCTGGCCCGAATACGCTATTGCGGGCCAACCACTGAAAAACATCTACTGATTTGTAAGCGGGATGTCCTGGAGACCAGGTGAAGTGTCTGGGATCAGACACCTTGACAAAACGAGTGTGTTTTGAGTTGATTATGCTATTAGATGCTGTGACATGCCAGGGTGAATAAAAACGGCTTTGTCTCGATGCTAACCTACAGATCTCCTGTGTTTCATATGTGCTACCCAATGATTTCAATTGATGCCAAGTGGTGATCTTCATGTCAGGATGGAAGTCGAACTCAGATTGTATTCTTGTGTTCTCCTGATCTGTACAGCTCTGGCTGACATCATGTCCTGTTTCTGGTTTCTTTACCTTTACAGTCATCACACACCACAAATGTATCCTTGAGTGTGCTATCACATAACTATCGATGTTGCACATGCGCGCACACACACACACACACACACACACACACACACACACACACACACACACACACACACACACACACAATCTAACACGTTCCCATAACCTACACCACATCTGGGGTTGGGGAGACTTATATCAGGCAGACGTCTCTCTCCACAGAGCAGACAACCCTTGCAGGTAGGTGGCACAACAATACCCCCTAGTGGTGACATGCAGGAACAACTATGCTGAGGAAACGAGGCAGGACAGCAGCTGGGTGCTGAGAGAGGCAGCAGGGACATACTTAGCTGGTACTGCAGGATGTAGCCGATGAGGACACCGTTGGCCTCCACTGGGGGCGACCAGGTAAGCATGACCGCATGCTTCTGAATATCAGTAGCCCTGAACATTTCAGCTTGGTCTGGAACTAGAGGGGAAAGGGGGAATTTCACTTTTATTTCAATACACAATTTGCTCATTTTTGACATTTTAAGGAATGAATCACGATATGTCCACGTGTCCTACCTCCCTCTGGAGTTTTGAAAGTGAGCGGGTGGCTGTCTGGCCCGTTGCCGCGTCCATTGAAGGCGCTGACGCTGAGGCTGTACTCAGAGAAGGGTCGAAGGCCCGGTATGTGAGCGTGGTTCCTGTCCCCGGGAAACACCACCGTGTGCTTGTCCCCGTGCGTCTTCTTTGTGTCCAGAAGACTGCGCAGATGCCACCAGTTCATCTGGCAAAACAGCAACACACAGCCGGACAGAGTTCAGTAAGCAGGAAACAGGACATGAAACAAACACCAGGCATGCCATTTTGTGTCACGGGAGTGGGCATTTTAGCAGATATGTAAAGGCAGTGTTATATCGAAATCTATTATGCTGTGAGGAATGGTTATTTTTGAGACAGCAACAATGAATGTTGTACTCAATAAAAGATGCCCTCAGTAACACTACCATCATGAACACGGAGCTCCTGTATGCTTCCTGTCTGTAAAGCTCTAATCTGAGCCATCACTCCACACCTACAGTGCTACAATGTTCCACAAGCTCAGGCAATCAAAAATGACAGAGGCCTTTTCTGATTGGATGGCTGGATAACCAATGAGAACACTGGTTTTATGACAATAGCACAGTGACACGGTGAGCAAGACACGGTGAGCAATCTGATAAAATGTCTTATGATATAGTCTCAACATGCCAATACATCACACTTATGTTTTTATATGTTTAATTGGTAGGACTGTTCTTATTTGAATTCCTGTACTATATAACCAATAACTAATAATTAATACATGGCTACCTGGTAACTAGCTATCTTGTTTCGACCAATTGGAAGATGTTTCCTAAGATTGCCCACCCCTATATCCTTCTGCCGTTGTTCTAAAATGTGATTGGGTGGCTCGTTAGCCAATTAGAAAAAACCTCTGTTAGCCAATTAGAAAAGAGCTCAGTTATTTCAGGTGTGGAGGGAGTGTGCAGATTAGACGTGGATAGAGGATCAGTTGGGTAGTAAGAAAGTAGGAGAGCAAATAGAAGTATACTTCTAATAAACATTTATTGACTACAGCATTCATTGTTAGTTTCTCAAAAATCATGATAATAGACTTACATTTCTATACAACAGTGCCAGTGTTTTTGTTGGTTTAAAATATCTGCTTGCAGTAATGTGCATAAAGCATACTGTGTATGCTCTGTACAAACTGCAAATTACTGGCTATAAATGTATATAGTGTTTTGATTTATATGTGTATAGTGTTTTTTATTTTATTATATTTTTATTTTACTTCATCCTTACGTGTACTTGAGCTGTTGTAATGTACACATTTCTCCGAGGCGGGATAATAAAAGTCTTATCTTATCTTGTCTTATCAAAAGTCCCGGTGTCGAGATCGTCCTGACCTGGTGTCAAGATCATTCTGGCCTGCAGCCGGGATGGCGTAGCTGGTGAGTATTTTGGATCGTGGCCCGAGGTCAAGCCGGGGTGGGACAGGTTGCAGCCTGAGGCCTGCACGGGGGGGACTCCGGCCATCTAACCGCGGACTAAATGGCTGAAGGATGCGTGTGAGGGATTACCGTGTAGCCTCCCAGATGGCCATGAAGCTTGTCCTTGTGAACATGGCTCCAGCTGACCTTCACCAGAGTGTTGTTCATCACCTCCACCGCCACGTCGTCTGGGGCAGCTGATGGAACTGCAGACACACACACACACACACCAGATCTAAAGACACCATATAAGCTTCCTGGAGCTGCAGGGGACGCTTGCGTCGGGATAATGACGCGGAAAGCTTAGACTCCAGCTGGGCTCCTCACGCAGACACACAACTGTGGTGTCATTTCAAAAGTAAATGTAGTATTTGCTGCCACCAGTAATAGTGGTTTGTGTCTTTTTAGTTTTTTTTTTAAGTAACCACATCCCATTGTCTAAACACTGAAAGTATTTCTGTATTCCATGAAACACTATTTACTATTCTACATCTAAGGAGTCCATTTCGCTGACCTAATAGAGACTAGTATTACTGAGAGATGGGAAAATGTTTCAGACTCATTGTAGTGACCAAAAAACTAAGCGAACACTAAGAGAAAGACAGAGAGTGAGACAGGGAGAGCTAGCAGAGAGACAGACAGTGAGAGAGAGAGATAAAAAGGGGAATGCATGTGAGCATAGGCTAATCCTACTACACAGAGAACAAGCGACCTGAGATACCGTCGGGGGGGGGCAGCTGCACAAGAAAACTGAAGGCGAGACGAATAATTAGAGCTGAAAATGTAAATAGCTCACAGCCACGACAGCATTTCATTTGTCAGTCTGCGGAAGGGGCACCGAGCCTCGGCGTGGGGAAATCGTCCCCCTGTGTACTGTTTAATAACCACAATAAGGCGAAACGGATCTCCGTAGCGGGCCAGGCGCGCCGATAATTGTGTGAGGCGGAGACGGTATTTTATCAGCGGGTCGCCACACCCCTAGGCTTGTTGACACTGTGTTCACGTGCGTAGCATACGGGGAGTGGATTGTTTACGGAATGCTGCCTGCCCGGAGGCGCACGCAGAGGTACGCGTGGGTCACCTGTCCACTTACAGTCTTCCCCCGAGTAGCCAATCACGGTGCGGGGCTCCGGCGCCCAGCCTGCGTGGTTCCTGGCCTGGATCCTGACCTCGTAGGGGACGAATGTAGGAGTGTTCTTCACCACGAACGAGTGCCTCTTCACCATGTGTGTGTGCCAGTCCTCTCCGGTGCCGTGCAGACGGTAGCTGACCCTGTACTCCAGACCGGGCCCGTTGTGTTCAATGGGGGGCAATGGCTGGAAAGGCCAAGGGGTTTGAACTGTTATACACGTCAACAAGTTTTCAGGGGGAGGGGGTCACAGTAGGTGATGGTGCTTGGGTATGCTAACTGCTTATCCTATGTGTTCGCCTGTATATCTGACCTCACAGATGGTCTGAACAGCAACAATAAATAGGTTAGGAACCCAAGTCATGTGTGCATGTAAGGGCTTCCCTAGTGACTGACATTCCACCCCCAAAGTGTAGGATAGTGGCGGTTTAGTTGAAACAACATGGCCGTGACCGTAACGATGTGTTCAAACACTGAAGCATGTTCACTTCAACAGGCTAATAACCCCCAGCCTCCAATTAAGCTACAGAACCATTCCAGACCTAAAATCACTTAACCGCTGGCTTCTCGTCTGTTCAGAGGTACAACAGCTAACAAGGACTCAACAGAAACCTAGAGCCAAGCCTCGAAACATCTAACAATGAGCTGGCAGAAGGAGATTGAAGGAGATACAATTATCTACAAAAGGACACCATTAATATGAGACCTCATAATTCTAAGACACGCAGATCAATCACCATAGCCGGAGAGCCTAGTAATAACCCAGAGAATGGAAGAGATTCATCTTTTCAAACAAAAATCATAATTCATTACTTATGTCCTGTTAGCCCCTGGTGCTTTTTGATCCGAGGCTGGACTGGGACCTCTGCTCGTTGGGGTCTGGTTCACAAAAGGGCCTTTGTGAAGCTTCCGAATTTGCGATGGCAGAAAATACATTTTCTCTATGTAAACCTTTTTTTTCTGGGGGGAAATTCTTATCGATAATTGGAGCTAAAAAAAAAAGGAACGTGTTCATTCTCTCCCTCGGCGAGGGTAATGGAATTCTATATTTGAAAGGGGATTCGTTATCAGCGCATCCCCCTCCAGTACTTTGAAAGTTAAGATACTCTCAAAAGACTGTTAGACCAGAACAGTCGAGCGCCTACCTCCCAGTTGATATCCATTTCATGTGGCAAATGACCTTCGATCTTGATATTTTCGGGGTTTTTGTCAGGCGCTGTTGAAAGAGCAGAAATATGGATTTTGTTGGCAGTGAAATTGTTAGTGGGAGAGGGAGGGGTTGAGGGAGACAAAATGAGCTGTGAAATATACACATTAGGGAGCAAAGGTTCAACGAGTGGGGAAATCAATTATATTGCAGGTTTGAATGTTTTAAAGTTCAGTGAGCGATTGCTTAGGCCTGACTGCTCTCGGAGACGGAGCACACCTGAGGCCGGGGTCCTGTATCTCTCGCTGGCTTTGCTGGGACGACCCTTCCCCACCTCGTTGACGGCCGAGACGCGGAGGCTGTAGTCCACGTTGCCGTGGAGCTTCAATAAGGACGAGTGGTGGTTGCCAGGTACTCGTAGCAGCTCCTTCCACCTGCCGGGTTCCCACTGGCTCTCCTCGCCCTCGATGATGAACTCTGATTCAAAAATGTACAAATGGACACAAAAAAGCAATGATATTCTAAACCGAGTGAGCCAAAGCATATTAAACACACAAAGAAGTGTTTAAGTAGAGCGTACACATTATTTTGTGTAGCTAAACGCTTTAATTTAAACAAAACTATTGTGAAGCACATAAAAAACATATGGACAATACAAATTCTTTAATGAGTAAAATATGTTCAGTTCTGTGTGGTTAACGAGGAGATCCTACTTTCAAATCCCAAAGTTGTAGTTTGCAAATCTGTTTTGCTGAATAAACAGCATCCGTATTTGTGTATGTGTGTGCGTGTGGTGATATGCCGTGGGGCCCAGTTACCAGTGGTGGTGCTGTTATGGTCATCTCCAGGGATCCATTTCAGCTTCACAGTCCTGTCTCTGCGTTCGGCCAGCGCCACGTCCACAGGGGCCTCCGGCACGTCTGAGGCAACAAGCACATGAACGTCACTTTGAGCGAGCGCGTAAACACGCCGGAATTGTCCGCCGGGCCTCGGATAACGAGGGATGTCGTGACGGAACAGCAGCTGGGGTGATGGGGGGGGCGGGGTGTCTGCTAGGGTTTGCACATTCCAGCACTGAGAAAATACTTCACTATAAAAAACGATTTGCAAAAGAAAGACAGATTTAGAGAGGACTGCTTATACATTAAGTCTTGTTTGGAGCGACATTTGTCCACAGAGCTGCGTTATTGAGTCTGAAACATTTCACTGTTAATCTCTTCAGTTCTTTCTCACCCAGAACTGTAAGCCGGGCCTCAGCAGTGTCGTGGTCCACCAGAGTCCTGGCCCTGCACGTGAAAACGCCCTGGTGCTGGAAGCTCACGTTGACCACTTGAAGCATCCCGTTGTCCACAAAATACCTACAGACAACCAGGAACAAGCACGTTGACTGGGTGCCAATCCGGTAAAAGTCAAGCCTGCTGCTGATGGAGTGAAGTTCTCGGCCTCTCACCCCGCCATCTCGCTCTCGTTGAGGGCGACACCGTCCTTCTCCCAGATGAGCTCATAGTCCTGACTGAAGGATGGGTCCACCTCAGCGTGGCAGGAGAACCGGGCCGTGGTCCCAACCAGAATGCGGAGGTCTAGAGGAGGATCCACTATTCTTGTGGGAGCTGAGGGACACAGGAATCACTGTGTTAGCACATCATAGCTAACTTCCTATCACCTCAGAATGTCCATTAAACAGCTCAATTACATTCGCTGCACATTCCAGAGATCAATAAATACAAAACAATGCATTTGCTTTGGGTCATTCACCAGATACAGTTAATGAACTGAAATGGAATGATTGAAATGCTCAGTTGCATGCACTCTTCTTACAATGTGTGACAGCTAGTAGGAACTCATTAACATAATGCAAATGAACTCCTTTTGGCAGATTCTGATCTAATTCACTTTAAGGAGTTGCTTGTTCCAGAGTGGGCAGCCAATCGAGATTGAGGTCGGAGCAGACTGTCCCTCACCTTTGACCTCCAGCGTGGCGGTAATGGCGGACTTGCCCTCTGTGTTTTGTGCGAAGCAGGAGAACTCGCCCTCGTCCTCTCTCCCCACGTTGCGGATCTCCAGCGTGCCGTCGACGTGCGCGGTGAAGCGTCCTCCTTCCACGGACCCCGCGCTGTCCACCCTGCTCCTGAAAGAGAGGGAACACGGGCCAGGTGAAGACCAGCACACCCATGAAGACCAGCACACTCATGAAGACCAGCACACCCATGAAGACCAGCACACTCATGAAGACCAGCACACCCATGAAGACCAGCACACTCATGAAGACCAGCACACCCATGAAGACCAGCACACTCATGAAGACCAGCACACCCATGAAGACCAGCACACCCACGCACGGGTCTGTGAAGTACGTTTTTGCCAGAACGAGGCACATGTGGCACACGGGATGCCTCCTGCCGACACATGCATAGCACACACGTGTGAAACACACGAACACGTGAACCTCGTATGACCACGTGACCCCCTCTCACCAGGTGACGGTTGAGGGCGGGGAGCTGAAGACCTCACAGCGCATGGCCACCTGGCTCTGCTCCACGGCCAAGTAGCGGATGCCGTCCTTGGTCAGGATCAGCGGTGGCAAGTCTGAGGGCAAGAGAAACAGAACCATTATAAAAACTCACTCCGCCTTATTGGTTCCAGTGCCCAGATCCGACCCCTGACCCCAGGAACACGCAACCCAGCGGGGGTCAGCGTTTCCGCTCTGGGGACAGCGACGATGTTGTCCTTCACTCCCCGTCCTGGTGTTCGGACGGCTGAGACAGAACTTGCTGTTTTATCTGGTCAGACGAAAGCAGCAGATGTCTGGCGTGCTGTGTGTGAATGGGAGAGGGACGGATGAAGGTGTTAGCATATAAAAGAGTCTCACTCCCACAAGAGGGAGCAGGACACTGTATGGGGCCTTCATGAAACGGAAGAGTCCTACAGGGCTGGTGGGTGTGTGTCTCGCCGTGACTGTGCGTTCGCCCTCTCACGGCCCGAAACGCAACCTTGCTGGTGATATCAACGCTCTCCGTATGTCTGGGTCTGCACCAACAAAGAACCAGACATTTATTCTTTATGATGTTTTATGGTGCTTTCCATTTACACTCAGTGAAGTGAATCCATTGAATGAATTTCTATAAAAACCTCTTTAGGCCATTTTTTAAAACATTGTTTACTTACAAACACACACACCACACACATGTGAAATACTCCCAGATACAAGAGAACCAAAATACACACGACACACTAGTATTTACAATCTCGCTTGCATGCGTGCACACTCTGGCCTTCAGGACGGCAGTAATTCATTGTTGCATAGATTCCACTAGGCACTGAGATGGTTCTGTAGTAGTGCTGACTCATGCAGATAGGATAGCTTCTTGCAGCTTCCACAAATTGCATGGTGGTATTGACCTGCTCTGAATAGCCGGACCAGGGCCAGAGATGGTCTCTAGAATCTAATATCTGGGGAACGTGAAGTCCAGTTAAGCAAGGAAAGCTCACAGTTCCTGGCATCCATGACAATTCGACCCTTGGGGAATGTTCTTGTTGAAGAGTTCTTCTTCGGCCCGAGGTTTAGTACGCCCCACTGTCCAAACGTCCGTCCGCAGGTATTCCCCACACCATTACATCACCTCCACCCGCCTGAACTGTAGAGGCCTCACTGGAAAGTGTCATTGATTGCTGCCTGTACCAAATTCTGAACCCCCACCTTCAGAAAATCTCCATTTATCTGAACAAGTGACATTTTTCCACTGCTGAGTGGACGTTTTGTGTGCTCTTTTGCCCACTGGAGTCTTTCTGGTTCTCTCAGACAGCATTGGCACTCGAACTGGTCGCATTGTAAATCGGCTGCAATTTGCTTGGCCGCACCCTAACCCTGTTCGTCAGAATGACTTTCGACTGCATGTTCTGCCTGTTCGTCAGAATGATTCTTGACATCCTCAGCATTTCACGAAAAGCTGCTAATGTCCAGTCTAGTTCTGATGACAGTACCTCATTCAACCAACCAAATGGCTTGATTCCCCCATTCTAATGTGGATTCATGTGCATTCTGGAGTGACTGTAATTTCAATATAGGAAAGCTCCAGTCTTGCAAGGCAGGGCAGAGGGCCTTTAATACAACTACTGCAGTTCATGATCCCTGCACCCAACCATCAAAGCGAGTTGTAATCATATAAAGACATCATTAAGCTCTGGAACATATCCGTCCCCTGGGGCCTTCTGATGTATTTGATGCAGCAGGGAACAGCAATAAAGACATCAACTGTCCTCTCATGCCATTTGTGAATAAAGGTCATAAGATTATCCCAAGTTAAAATTATAGCAATGTGGCATACAACAATCAAACGTCTGGTTCCACTGAAATACCGTCATTGTTATGTTTCCCACGGATTTTATTTTCTGGTTTTATTTCCTTTTTTTTGTCTTGCTGTGTAGTTACCTGTCTGTGGTTCTGTTCTGTTTAGTCTTCAGAATCTGGTTTGTTCTGTGCTTGTTTTAATCTTGTCACCTTTTGATTTGTAAGCATGTCTGTTTCTTATGTTCCATGCTGCAGTGTTTTCCGTTATGTGTTAGTTGGTTATTATGATTAGTGTTCGGTTTGTTCTAAGTTTCTGTGCTGCTTGTAGTTTGTAAGTTATGTAGTCTCTATGTAGTCTCTGTGTAGTCTCTATGTAGTCTCTGTGTAGTCTTTGTGTAGTCTCTATGTTGTCTCTATGTTGTCTGTGTAGTCTCTGTGTAGTCTCTGTGTAGTCTCTATGTAGTCTCTGTGTAGTCTCTGTTGTCCAGCCACCATGTTTTCCAATTCTTGCTGTTTTTATTGTTGTCTCTGGTGTTGCATGGTTCTACATGTCTGGTTTCTCATTTCTGTTTAACAAAATATTGTTTCATTTTAGTTATATTTCATCAATAGTCTGGATTGAGTTAGTATTTTGAGTTTCAGTTATTGTTAGGTTCTTTGACTTTCTTAATAAACCTGTTGCTCTCCTACACTTGAGTCTTGCCCACGCCGATCCTGTGGGACGCACGTTACAGTCATGACTTGGAATGGACTAAACGATTTCCTCATGAATTTCGGTGAATTTTTGAGTATTCAGAAGAGGCCCCCATCGCGCCTTTTCACTCTTGCGCAGTCACGGCTATTAAGTTTGTGTTACGGTAAACCCGTCCAAGTCATTCTGGGATCCATCTGTCGTGTTTTTGTGCTTTCTTGTGCTATCATTTTGATTTCCTTCCGACATATTTCTGCTACGTTGTTTGTGTGAACAGATGAGGCTGTGTTATAATGCGCCTGACACACCTGAGAGAGAGAGAGAGAGAGAGAGAGAGAGAGGCGCGGCGTTGTGCGAGATCGCAGCAGAGAGTGTGTTTTCAGCCGTTGGCACTATTGTTTAATATATTCAGTCGTCATGAACAACAGAGGGGTTGTCATAGCAATGTAAGTTTTTTATGCTAATGATGTATATCGTGAGTAGGAAAGAGCAAGAAAAGATGCAGCTATAAAAATAACACCTTTTTAGTTCCAATTACAGCTGCAAGATTCTATTTATTGCATGTTCAGTTGCACATTGGTTGCTGCGATCGTGGAAGTAACATGAGCAACAAAGCTCCACAGAGTGGCGACTCTGCAGTGGGGCGGGCGATGCACTCACTCATTATCATGATGTTGGCGTTGGCCAGGATGGTACCGTGCCGGTTGGAGGCCTCACATTGGTAGACGGCGCTGTCGTGGGCTTGGGCGTTGTGGATGACGATTCGGTCATCGTACACTTTCCTGCTGCCTGCTGGAACAGCTGAAACAGACAACGGACCACTCAACACTCAGCAGTGCACTCAACACAGTGCACTCAACACAGTGCACTCCCACACTGGATCCATACTGAGCCCCAAACGCCTCTGTAAGAATCACAATATTCTTACACAATAGGCACAGATTCCTACCAAACCTACAAGCATTTTATGAACGCATTCTTGTCAGTCTAATTAGATGTAATCTGAGGGGAAATGGGAAAAGAAATAAAATGTTCATCTCACATCATTAGATGTTGTGCAGACACAGCCACCTCAAATTGGTACGGAGATGATGGTTATTGGGTGTATGAATACATTTGGAGGTGTATGAATACATTTGGAGGTGAAGGGGGAACGTCGTACCACTGAGGGGGTGACCATTCACCATCCAAGCCACGGTGGGTGCTGGGTTGCCTGATGCCACACATCTAACAGTGACGTCAGCACCAATCATGTTCAACTGGCTCTTCGGTTCTTCTTCCCATTTAGGTGGTTCTATGTAAAAAGTAAAAAACAAAATAAAAAAAAGCTTAAATAATTATGGAAATAAAAATTTGTCCATTCTTCAGCATTTAAAAATGACATCCGTGATTTTAACTACTTATACGATAATGAAGAAAATGATACTGTGTGCGCAGTGTGACCAGTAGATGGTGCTGTTCCCCATGATTTCAGTGTCTCACCCTCTACCGTCACGTGGAAATAGTGCTCCGCCTCTCCGTGGGCGTTGGTGGCCCTGCACAGGTATGTCCCTTCATCCTCCTGTTGCACCTCCTCTATGGTGAGGACCTTCCCATGATTCTCCACTGCAGCCCGCCCGGGAAGGCTGTGTGCCACCCGGCTCCACTCAACCGTCGGTGTCGGGCTAGGGAAATAAACAGCTTACAAATCTTGACTCAGTCGCATTAAAAGAAAAAAAAAATCACTTTTGTATGTAAATCTGACAGTGAGATTTGATTGTGACATCACTGCACTGGATTTGACTCAAACTAGATATCTAATAAATTATTACTGTTATTATTATTAATAATTAATAATAATAATATTGCTGTTGCTGGTTATTATCAGATCTACAAACATATGACCAGATATATAAACATAAATGAACTAATTAATTCAACTGGAAAAAACCCCTCAGAGATCGTTACTTACAAGCCTTCGGCAATGCATTCTAACAGCATCTCCTGCCCTCTCACGAGGTATGTGTACGTTTGATCACCAGGGGGCGACATTAGGCTGGGCTTCCTCTTCAAAATGGAGTTCGCTGGGAAGAATAAGAGGGGCCATATGACGACATGCTAAGCTTCTGTTTAGCAGAACATTTGTGGTTGATGCACTCTGTTAGTCTCATGAGGGCTTTATTACACATACGTTTAAATGTGGCATATGGCATTAGATGGGGGGGGGGGGGGGGGGGGGGTAATTCTTTGGATCTGCAACGAACTGATGCCTTAGGACAGGTCGCATTTTACAGCACAGTACAGATGTGATTGTGCAGGACCCCTTGGATGTGAATGAATTTGGCATGTTTGTTTGTGTTGCTGATAGGGATGCATGCTGCTTTATAGACACAGCCAGTCATAGCCACTCACCGGTGCCCCTGCTGCTACCAGTACCACTTACTGACTTGGCTAGAATGGGAAAAATGGGAAAACAGATGGAAAACATGTGGGTGCACAAATAATAACGCCAAACATAAAGGTGATGAGTCACACGTTACATAAAGCAGCTAGCAGCTGTGGTTCAAGCTACAATCAGGGATTTGCTGTAGCAGAAATCTGTGGTGTATTCATAGGGATTTTCAAACATCATGTGCTCGACCTCACACTGTTACACCTGCAGGTACTAGGTGCCATTGTGAGTTAACCATCCAGCGGTTTCAATTCTAGCATTTGCAAACATTAACGATATACCCTATCACATATATAGCTTCAAAGTAAGATACAGTATGTTGTCTAATAATGTGTCTAATAACTCAATGTTTTGGAAAATTGGAAAAACAACAGGAATTTCACTACCATATATGCACTGTATATTGGACTAGGTCAAGCATCGCTCCACCGCCTGCAACTGGTTCAGAATGCAGCTGCCCGGTTTCTTACTAACACTCACAAGCATGATCATATTATGAATTTAGAATTCAGTTTAAAATCCTGCTGTTTGTTTTCTGTGTAGTTCATAGACTTGCACTTCCCTACATATGTGACATTTTAAAGTTACATCAGCCTGGCAGAGATCTTCGTTCAGGTGGACAATATCTACTGGAGGTACCACGGTCTAGGTGTAAGCAGTGGGGTGATAGATCTTTTGCGGTAGCAGGTCCTAAATTGTGGAATGCCTTGCCTACTGTTCTATGTTCCATCACTGATCTACCAATATTTAAAGCCAAACTTAAAACACACCTATTTAGGATGAGTTTCAACATCTAATTATTTGCAAGTTGTATCATTACCAACTGCACACAGATGTTATCGTTAAGATCATACAAATTGATTATTGATTTCTATTATGTACAGCGCTTTGGCCAACTCAGGTTGTGTAAGGTGCTATATAAATAACTGATGATTGATTGATATATATGCAATTCCTGATTGTGACTTTAATGTCAATTGATGCACAACCAGCACAATTGAGAACCACAGTCATTAGTGCCCACAGACACAGAATGGATGACATTTCCAAGATGTTTCAAGAAGACATGACCATGAGTCAACCCTGTGATCCAGCCAGGCGTTCGCCCCCGGGCAAACCCGAACGACCTTCAGACGCCACTGCGCCGAGTGTGGCTGTTCTGAACCGGAGGAGTACTAGGTGACGTACTGTTGGTCACGAGGACGGACATGGCGGTCTTCTGCACGATGGTCCGGATGCGGGGGAAGGCCGCGAAGCAGCAGTAGTCACGACGGCTGTCGGTGCGCACGGCGTTGGAGAAGTACAGGTTCCCGTTGAGGCCCACCGAGACGCGCTCATCCTGCTCGATGTGCCGCAAACCTTCAAGGGCATCAGAGGGAGCGGGTCAGGGACTGGCATCAGCGGGTCGGAGACTGGCATCAGCGGGTCGGAGACTGGCATCAGCAACTCACAATGATTACAGTTCTACATCCGCATCACACACCAGCACATAGCCACACACATGAGGCGTCGTTTTTATGTTTCTTGCTGGTTTCTTGTGATAAGGGCCAGGAGAAAGGAGATGGTTAAGAGGATTCCTCAATAAACAGTGCAACAGAGTAAGTGCCCTCAACTCGAATAAACTCTAATGAGTGCCGTTCCGTGAAGCAGCTTTAAGCCAATAGCTTTTAAATGATCGATAAAGTGACAAGTTTGCTAGGAGAGAAATGATACTGTCTAAAGCACTTGTTGAAAATCCACTTAACTACAATGTGGAATGATTTTTAGATTTGTACTCATGTCTTGCTTACTAACTCACCAATGGTCATCCAGTAGATCTGTAGAGGTGGAATTCCTTTGGGTGGGTTGCATTCCAGGATAACTGGCTCACCCTCCTCTACCTTGAGAGGCTCAATTTTCTCTTTTGGAAACTTTGGAACATCTGGAAAACAGCAAAAAAACACAGCAAGGCCTGAGATCCCTGGGTGTAATATTATCTTCCAGCAGGGGGCAGTAAGTGGCCTGGTGCTCTTCAAAGGGCCAATGAGATTGAGTTGATTTACAGCACTTTCTCAGGCTGGGTCCCAAAGCACTGTAATAACACACACCATTACTGCTGCACCACCGCATGTCAAACTGTGCTGAGTGACTGAAAAGCGGCCATGTTTTGTCACCGGTGCCCCCTCTGGCCTGGTTCCATCGTGGGAAGATTTATGTGGTGGGTTTTAGAGCACTGTGAGGAATGTATCTGGGAATATGATGGAGAGAGTAGCAAGTCCATTTTTCACTGGCTCCATCCTCAAGGTCCACACACACACACACACACACACACACACACACACACACACACACACACACACACACACACACACACACAGGCGGAGAGGAGAAAGAGAGAGCAATACCCGTGGGTTTTGTGGCGGGCGAGTACAACGGACACCCCCGCTGAGGGCCGAGGTTGTCGTTTCAAAGGATTCTGGTCTCTAAATCACAATGAAAGAATTGTAATGGAATACCGAAACCAAAGGCTTATACTTTACTCACTGGGAACGATGAATTCGATTTCCTCCGACATGGCCGTTCCAAGCTTGTTGAAGGCATAACAGCGGTATGTACCCTGAAATTCAGTGAGGTTCCCGTTGTTTGGAATCACAAATGTCCCGGAGTTTTCTTCAGTCACCAGCCTCAGATCCTGATACGGATCAAAGTCTTGCCCGTTCTTTGTCCATTTAAATCTCAAAAACAGAGAAACATGATTCTCTAAGAACATGTGCAGCGCAGGCAGGCCGATGTTTCAGGCACTCGTATCTCTACAGATATCAGATACTCAAATGAGGCTTCGATTTGTGCCTTGAAATGCTGAACAGGTATTTTTTTTCCACGTGCACCAGTGTGTGTGTGTGTGTGTGTGTGTGTCGGTAGGTGGAGTGCTTACTCAGGTTGGGGGTTGCCCGTGGCCTCGCACTTCACGGCGAAGTTCTCATCAAAGGGGAACGCGATCAGAGAGGCGGGAGACTGCTCCGTTATGGAGGGCAGCTGCTCCACTGGGTAAAGACAGCACAGACACTTTGCTGCAGGACGAGAGAACTGTGCAGAGCTTCAGACTTCATTAGACATGTTAACAGTGTCGGGGGCGGGCGGCCGAGGGACCCGGCGAGACCTCAGTCCCTCGTTCACAGTAAACACTTCTCACAAGTCCTCGAGTCAAATCAACTCACCATGCTGTGCGAAAGGGTAAATGCAATTTCATGCCAAATAAAAATCAACCAATCAGCTGAACTATAATCACAATCAATGGTCCTACCATGGCCTAGGGTCACGCAAACAGCCAGCTGGTTATTACAGACAGAAGTGTACAATAATTCTAATGAACTGTGATTGTCCCCATCAAAGTGCTACTGCGGTCATTTAAGGGTGATGACAATCTAAGTCATAGAATCAGTAACTTATACAACATGTGTGACGTGCTTTATTTCCCCAGATGAGCATTGCAATTATTCGTCAAATCAAGGGCATTTATAGGCAAGCATTTGTTGCCTTCTAGCAATTGGAAGTCTTAATATGTGTTGGTTACTAGGCCCACCCAAAACACAGGCACAAACGCTAAAGCAGTGAAACCAGCCAAACCAAATTCATCACCCATAACCACACAGGCCAGATGAGCGATGGATCAGTCTTTGAATCCGGTGAATGCTCCGGTCACAGACTGACTAGATCTCAGTCCTCTGGAATCGAATGAAATTTGTCTAAGTAATGGGTGACGTTCCACATGAGGACATGCCCTGTACATGTGGACATGTGATCGATCAGCAGACCACGCTGGCGTGAGATGAAGAGAGTGAGAGGGGTGGTCACTGGAGCTACGCTGGGGGTGGCGGCGTAAACTTACTGTTTATGTGATTTAAAACTAGATGAGAAAATCCAGGGCCGCATGGAAACACAAACAAACAAAGAGATAAATATGCAATGCTGGGATTCGTCTGATCAGAAGCTTGTGCTTCGTGGATTTGCAGATAAATAATTCAATAATTCGGTCGGTCCCAGATTGACAAAAACGGCATTGCACCCCAGCAACGATATTCTACAGGCTCTAAAGATATACTGTGAATAATTTAATAGAAGAAAAAAAAAACAGCATCAGGTTTCCAAGGAAACACAACCATATAATAAATGAAACCTGCATAAAGCATGTGAACACATGTAAATATGTCCATTAAATTGTGCAATTAGTGCAGTTTGGAGGTAGGATAGACGGTTAAACTGTACACTTTACAGCATTAAGGAATAAACACATATAACAGGAAACTGCATTAGGGAGCCAGGTTTGATATCGTATATTAATCAAAACTTACCCTCCAATGGAATGTCCAGTGCATTGCTGAGGTACCTACAACTTGTAAGTAGAGACACCCACAAAGGGAAGGTGACGCCCATTCTCCACGGTAACCACATCACTGACCACACCCTCAGAATTGCGTGGAGTAAAAGGGAAGGCTGGCGTTAGCCAGATCTCAGTGCATCTCACTCTTCTGCAGGAACAGAGGACTCGTCACCTACAGGACACACACATACACACACACACACACACACACACACACACACACACACACACACACACACACCATCCTCCAGTTAGCACCCACACATCAGCTGCTCAGTCATTTAGTGCCTTATGCTACCAAAGGTACACCTAGGCACCTGGGCTTAGGTACAGCCATATTCTCTTTCTGTCATGCTCAAAATGCACCTACCTAGGAGATAATAGACATAATATCCTAAAATAGGTCCCCTCTCCAATAGCTCACAGTAAGTCTTCAGGAGAACACTTACAAACGCAAGCTTGCACACAGCTCTGAGTGTGTACACACACACACACGCACACACGCTTAAAAATGAACACACCATGTATCAAGGCCAGCGCACACCTACATCAGCAGTTCCTACCCACGCTCCTCTCTGCTTAAAACAAGGGGAATCTCCATATTAAAGCATTCTATAGCACACTCCCCAGACACACACACACATACACACACACACAGACACATTGTGTCTGTTTATTATTTGTGTGAGAGCTAGGCACACATTTCCCTGTCTTCCATTTCATAATGCCAAACACAAAAAGGCATAAAAAATAAATAAGCTGGTGTCTCCTGTGGCTATGATAATGTGCAACAGATGTTGCAGAAATTATTCCTAATTATGAATTCATGGCACAATAACAGAGACAGATTCTGATTAGCTGGGTACAATAGCCAGCGCGATGGCAGGAGGCCGAGCCCACTTGCTTCCAGTGTTCGCCTGCCTCAGGATTCGAGGAGATACACAAACTCACCCCGTACCGGCTCGGCTGGAAACAGAGCCATGGTTAAATGTCATGTTTTGTGTTTTGGTTTGTTTTCTTCTGACATTAAGGCCTTGTGAAGTGGGCCATCACTCAAGAAGGTAAAGTGGGTGTTCTGGCTGTGGGCCAGAGAGCTGGTTCTCTGGTCTGGTGGTCCGAACACACATTAGCCCCTGAAAGACCTGGGTTTGAGACTGGGGCACTGTTGCTGCCCTCTGCTTTTGTCACAGGTCTCTTCTACGTGTTTTCCATTCTGTGGGTGGATTCGAACGCAGTGAATGTTCAGAAGACTCTGAGACCTTTTATTATCTGAACGGCAGCAGGCCTGGGTTAAGTCAGGCAGAGTATGAACTCGTGTTCTGGTTGGTGTCTTCATATGATTTGCTTTCAACCAGCATACTCTGGAAGAAACTGCTCTAACAGATTACAGCATCATACATTTAGTAGGTATGAAATGGTAAAAATTATGTTAAACATTCTGTAGAACTACCTCAAATGTACATTGAATTATAACTGCTTGCATTTACAAAGCATTATTACAACCAAAATCATGATCCCGGTCGGTAATGCTAATGGTATCAGTTAACAAGCGAATGCATTATTAGTTGGCACAGCTAGCCACAGTTCATAGTTAGTGGTGCCAGTTAGCATGATCTGAGTGACTAGCACTAACTAGCTCCCCTAGCTAGCTACAGTCTTTTCCTTTCTGTAGAGACTCTACGGCATCAGATGCTTATTTCTTCAAAATGTGGGCCAGCTTAGTAGACTATTTCTCTTTGGCTGTAATTAGCTAAAGATCCAGAAGGAAAAGAAAGATTGATGACAACATAAAAACCATTTGTGAAAGTTGCAAGAGCGTGTGGGGGGGCTAACAGGGGAGGAAGGAGATGAAGAAGAGAAAGAGGACAAGAACAGCCCCAGCCCCTAGCGAACAGAACGCCTGAGTCCACACAACATCTCCATCCTTCCATAAAATGAAAAATACCAAAAAAAAAACCCCAGAAATGGCTTCTTCCTTCTTCCAACCTAATTAAAGTCAAAAGGAGGAATTTCGTTGACAAGGCTCTCCTGGTGCTAAGCTCTTTATTTTAGCAGCAGGGAGCCGCACTATGAGATAGCCACGCTCTGATGGCTCTTTCACTTTAACCCCACAAGTGGCGTCGGCCTCACCACTCTCTCCACTCCTCTACTTCATCTTCCCCTCCAGTTAACAAACCCAATAGGAAACACTGAGGTCAAGCAGAAGGGCAGAGGAAGTAATTGAATAATTGACCAACGCACAAGATTTAGTCGATTCCCTTCTCTCCTCCGTGTGGCTACTCTTGTTTTACAGATGGGCAGGAACCCTGGTCCAGAAGTCTGCATTTCTTGATAATGGTATTAACTCCATCTGGGGGCTTTTGTTGAGTCGATGCTGGTTGCTCTGACCCCCCCTGATGACCTGTGTGATGTCATTGGGAGCCTCTGAGAGGAGGAGGGGGTTGGGATCTGTATTCTCAATGGAACCCCTGTGGTTGCTCCCTGACCTCCAATAGTATCTGATTCTCGCATGCTCTTCAGACCTCAAGATGTTGCCTTAAGCACTACTGTTTCCGCCAACAACACCTTCTATCCCACAGACGGTGGCAAGTGGAAGGAGCCAGATTACAATCAAAAGACACAACACAAGGCTAATTGGATTGTGCTCCGTTGAGCTGTTTGGATCACAGAATAGCTTCCGATACAATGCGCATCCCAAGGCCAGTGAGATGGGTCCTGTCTCCACATGAACTCTGCTTGAGTGCTTGACCTCAAATTGAATTTTTTCCCCTCCTTAATATTGAGCCTCTAGCAGGGTACAGTGTGGCCATCTGGCAGGGGAGGACTCGTATGGTATATGTTGTGAGAGGGTCCATTCATGAAAGCATCTCAGTAGTACAGCTGCCATTCTTGAAACGGGGTGTCAGGCTAAGCATACTTATACCCTCTTCCAGAGGTGGGACCAAGTCAGTGTTTTGCAAGTCTCAAGTAAGTCCAAGTCTTTATCCTCAAGTCCCGAGTCAAGTCTCAAGCAAAGACAGTCAACTCAAGTCAAGTCTCGAGTCAAGACAGGCAACCGTCAAGTCAAGTCCCAAGTCTGAAACTTGGAATTTCAAGTCCTTTCGAGTCTTTTTTTTTTACAGGCACCAACGCTTTACGAATGCTACGCTGATGCGTTTCTTTACTCGTTTTGTTGGTGTCCGCCAGCCAACAGATGACAGATCATTTACATTTTATCTTCTCTTAATTACATAAATGTACTTAAACAAGATTGTTTTGTTACATCATTTTACACGAAAATAGCAAGCTTCATCGTAAGCAAGATGCTGTCATTACGAATGGTTATTCTAATCATTTGGATAAAATGTTTAAATATAGACTAATAAAAGGTTAGGGTTATTTTTTTATTGTTTTCTGTTATTGTGGGGTCACGGTGTAGGCTACTATTGTTACCTGGAGATTCAGTGGGGTCACATATTCTGATGGCTGCCGTCAGAATTGGTGACCCCAGTTAAAAGGCTCACCTGTACATCCCATTCATGATTTCTTTGTTGGCTGCAATGGTGAGGGGATGGTAAATCTTGTTTAAGTACATTTATGTAATTAAGAGACGATAAAATGTAAATATAAACATCTGTCATATTTTGGCTCGTGGACACCAACAAAACGAGTAAAGAAAGTGCATCAGCGTAGTTTACGTAGCATTCGTAAAGCGATTGCCTCTGAACAGAAACTGTGAAATAGCGCCCCCTGTGGTCACAAAACTCGACGGTCACAGAATCTGGTGTAACACCGGTCTGCGTCAGAAGGACGGAAATGAAATTAATGGGGCGCACTTTATAAATATTAATATGCGTTTTAAAATTTAGATTTGGGGTAAAAAAAAATTCAAGTCTTTGCAAGTAAACAGGTTAAAGTCCAATTCAAGTCCCAAGTTATTGGTGTAAAAGTCCAAGTCAAGTCTAAGTCTCTGAATATTTTTTCAAGTCAAGTCAAAAGTCTTAATATTAATGACTCGAGTCTGACTTGAGTCCAAGTCATGTGACTCGAGTCCCCACCTCTGCCCTCTTCAGTGGGGAGAGACGACGGTCTACTGCAGATCACAGAGGCACTATACCAGGATCAGTGTCTGCTTTTAAGTTAACCACTTTCATTAGTCCGTGCTAAATTGCGGATCTGATACAGAAACAGGCGCCCTGTCTGACGAATGCTCATGAGCAGAGGAAGTGGGTCTGCAGGCTGCTCCCCTAATCCTCTCGCCCGTCGTGGGAGGCTTTCGCCTGGGCCTGCTGAAACCTGGCAGGAGGTTAAAAGCTGCCCAGCGTGGGAAGGCCAGTGTGACCTCTGACCCACAATGGCTCTGGCAATGCCAGAGCACAGGCAGTCTAAGGCAGGTGCCAGAAGAGGAGGAGAGGAGGAAGACCGAATCTGGGGCAGCCTTCTCTGCTGATGGATAGTCTCTCTCTCTCTCTCTTTTTTTTTCTTCACTTCTCTTGCGTGCCATGAGAACTCATTTAGCCCTGCGGGTGAGCATAAATCAGGAGAACGGAGTGTGGAGGAGTTTAGGTGAGGACGTGGGATGCTGAACACGACTGCAAGCTCGGTTCTCGGGTGGGGGGGCGTGGAGATAGCCCATCACGCCCACTTTCCACACACCAAGACCCCTCACCATCCCACTACTACGCCTCAGCTCATTACTGTCCCCCAGCACCGCTTCTAACAGCGATGTAGTCTGGGCACCCTGCGGTCTCTCACTACCAGGAACACAATCTGGCATGCCAACACAGGAAATCAGTGGTTAGTGCTACCTTGTTGCATTCCACTATTTGGCAAACCTTCCGCAAACAATATGGAAAAAATGTAAAATAACACAGCTTTTTAGCACCGATTTTTAGCACAGAAGGTTAAAGACACTACAATCAAGTGCATGTTCAGCAGTAAAGTGCCTGTTATGTAGAGTTCTGGATTTGCTATGTAGGCTGCTGGCAGGATTAGCTCAGTCCTGCTCTTGTCAGAGTATCTGAGAATATTCTGGAAGGTATTGAAGAATTCCTATTCCTTTTCCATGCCACATAAATCCCCTGATTTAATCACTTCATCATTATTTAAATTCCTTCAGGGTTGTGTTCAGCAAATTATAGTGTTTCATTTTCTGCACTTTATCCATTTGCTTTGTATATTTTTAAATGAAGTTAGTTTCAAATGAGTGAATTTCAAATGAGTGAGTTTCAAATGGGTACATTTCCTAATCTGATTTCGTGCTCTTAAACTCCTGGATTTGATAATAGACCACAGCCTTATTATAAAAGAATCATTCAAACATCTGTTTATAAGACAACATTAATCCACGACTGTATGAGAATATTACTGTGGAGTATTTTCATATCACTTTTCAAACAAAAAGCATCAGTAAGCGCTGCACAACCCCAGTTTCTTGTCATTGCTACTGTCAGCTACGAATTTCTTGATTTGGAACCTCAGTAAGTGAGACTTGAACAGACATGAGGCTAAACTGGCACTATTGCAACAGGAGCGCCCTGGTTTATGTTTTATTCAAACTAACCACTCGCAGCAATACAAGACATTAGAAATAAATGGGGGCGTTATTAAATAATAACCTCGCCTAATTGAGAGTTTCACTCTTTTTTCCTGAATTTGTGCTGAAGAGAGAGTGGTTCAATTGGCCATCCATTAATGGTGCGGCTGCACGGAGTGGGGGATGGGAGAGGGGTGAGGCTCGGTCTTCAGGGGGAGGGGGAGGGGGAGCGGAGGGGTGGAGACAGTGGGTGGATGAGCGGAGGAAAGCACGGGTGAAGTTGCTTGCACGGACGGGAATGCATGCTTGATGTGCTCAATCGATATCAGAGTATATTAGCAGGTTGCAGAGTTAAAATATAGGCTTGTGGATGGAGTGCTTGCTGGAGGGTGGGTGAAGGAGATGGAGAGAAGATGGAGGAGGGGAGGGACTGTGTGGGCGTGGATCATGAACCTGCTCTGTGGTGGAGGAGGGTGTGGGGCGGGGAGTGGGTGGAGGAGATGAAGAAAGAGGAATATGAAGGATGTCTGTGATGAGGCGGGTCATACAGAGATGGCGAGAGAGATGTAGAATAGAGGTGGATGATGAGATTAGACAGAGTGATAGAGAGAGCCGATGGAGAGAGAGTGAGAGGGAGAAAGAGGAAGACGAAGTTGACAGATACAGCTCGGGCTGCTATAAATCAACAGTAGAGTTCCTGACCCTGGCTCCTCAATGACAGGATGACGAACGACCCCGTGACCCCAGTGAACCACACCAACCAGCGACCAGCAATCGACAGGTTCCTAGTCCGTGAAAAAATGCAATTTAAAAGCCCCACCAAGGGTGGAGGTTTTCCCCAATCAGTAACCCACAACACACTCTTCTTGATTTTTATGGATCGGGCTCTCCAGGGGTCAAGGGTCGAGCTCCCCACATAAAGGTTCACTGCAGACGGAGAACCGCAGCAGAAGCGGCTCCCAACAACAACCACCCCGAAGCACTCAGTGAACATCTACTGTGGTTCCTCCTTCCCTAACAAGCCGTGGAGACGTCTGCTGTGCTCTGGTAGAGCAGGCCGTGTCCATCTGCTTGAAACGTGGCGGCTCGCTGAGAACGTTAAGGAGCAGCAGGAATCTGACCCACGTCGTTCAGACACTCTGGCGGACGTTGGGATTGGGAAGCAACACGGGCCTTGTGGCGTGTTTTAGAGAGATGCTGGTAAACTGGGATCAGGGCTGGAGAGCCAGAGCAGAGGAATTAATCATTCGCCCGTACAGCTAAGGTCACACTTGTGGCAGAGGGAATGAAAAAGGCTCAGAAATCACAGCTGGGCTAAGGTTGGAACTGAGAGAGAGACAGAGAGAGAGAGATGAGAGAGGGAGATGAGAAATCCAGGGATTTCGGGAAGGAACGAGTAAGACGTGTCGTCGCACTTAAGCCGCAGGTAGTGTAAATGAGGAGCGTTGGATCTGCTGGATTGTGTGAAATCATTTCCTTTGCCCTGTTTTTCGCTCTCTTTGAAGTCTGCGCGTGACCAAGCAGTGCTGCAGGACAGTAATCACATTAGGCTTCGACGTACACTGAGTGGTCTGAAGTGGGCGTAGAGGAAGGGTGGGCGTAGAGGAAGGCGTACACTGGGCGTAGAGGAAGGCGTACACTGGGCGTAGAGGAAGGGTGGGAAGGGAAAGAGGCGGAGTGCGGGTGGGGGCTTGAGGTGGCAGGGGGAGCTGTGGATTATTTGGTGGGAACCAGCACAGGACCTTCGCCACATTCATTCACAATGTCTGTCGGGTTCTCGGAATCTCTCCGGACGCAAGTCGGCCACAGACGGGCATGACGGATGAAAATTGCCTCCCGGGTTTGACCGGCATCCTCTGTCAGACCTAAAGCCAATTTACTCGCAATTTGTTGGGAGACTTTTGATTTCCCAACGCTGATGTTGAAGGTTGAGCGTGCTGAAGTAAAACAGGAAGTCAAGAACATCCCCCAGCACCAAGCCCAGCCCCCGAGCCGTGTCTCCACAAGCCAACACCTGTGACAGCTGATGCTCGGCTCCGAGTCTGTGATTAAATTTGTGCTGTGCACAGGGAGACACATATGCTCGGATGCAAAGGGACATCTGGATGAGCTCCGCCAGACAGGCTGTTTAAAAGTTTAGTCGGGTCATGGAAAATGTTCTGAGCTTTTGCTTCATTCCGGTGCTTACATGAAACCTTTGCCTTCTTTTCTTTTATCCGCTCCTTTTCGGAACAGCACCTGAGAAAGTGCAGTGCGACAGGAAGCCTTCAGTCAGCACGGACTTCAAGGGCTTAAAGGTTACTGACGTTGGTACAAAGGAACTCCACTGACCGATTTATACCATCCAGAGAGGAAATGAGCACGCATGCACGCACACACACACACACACACACACACACACACACACACACAAACCCCCAAAACACACTCTGACAGATAAATGTAGACAGTTATATAAGGTAGTGTGGCACCCTGCAGTGGTCCTTCATAAACCATAACACACTCTGCAGTAAAGAAACACATTTTCAGCATTGACTGACCGTAATCTTGGAAAGGAAGAAAAAGGAAAGAAAAATGTAAGTCCTTAAAGATGTCCTGCACAAATCTTAAAGATGTCCTGCACAAATCTTAAAGATGTCCTGCACAAATCTTAAAGATGTCCTGCACAAATCCATGTCAGATCCGGACCTTCTTTCCTCCTCATCTCCCCAACACAAGTCCAACGATGGGGAGTCCCGAAATCTCTGATGTCGCAACGGGACGACCTCAGCCCAGGCAGTTTTGGCGTGACCCCCGGGGCTTGCCTCTCTTCCCCACTGGCTTTGCCGTGAGCCTTCCGGGCGACGCTGAAGACTAGTGGCGAAGGTGGGGGTAGCGGGGGGGGGGAGTAGAGCAAGGATGGGAGAAAGACGGCACAGAGCGATCTGCCGTGGTGCTGCCCGGAGCCGCATGTGGGAGGCGCACCGCGGGGAGGGGGGGCATATGTTGCCAAAGCTCCTGGCTTGCTGAAGAAGCTCATTAAGTGAGTGACAATCATGGCCCACAAAGCCTAATCTAAGGGCTATTCACTTCTCTGGGAGGGGGAGAGAGAGAGAGAGAGAGAGAGAGAGAGAGAGAGAGAGAGAGAGAGAGAGAGAGAGAGAGAGAGAGAGAGAGAGAGAGAGAGAGAGAGAGAGAGAGAGAGAGAGAGAGAGAGTGTACAGGACTGTTGAATTAGGAAGTTTATAATTTGCAAGACCTTTTCAATTGCTAAAGATATCTTCCACTGACTCCTAAGATCCCACTGAAATTTCTTCTACTGCAGTGTAAAGCAAGGTCCCATTATGACAGCCAGTTAGCCAGTTAGGAGTTGCCTTGTTAATCCCAGTTGCTGTGTATACAAAGCGCTCCCGAATAAAGAATAAAATGGTTTATTAGGCCAAGTACATAACCCTTAAGTCAAACCTAATTGGAAAACTTATCTTCAGTGCTCCCGTATTTGAGAGAATGCAGCAATATTCAGCAGAAAATTAATTCAGAACATGTTGCAGCCAAAAAAAAAAAAGACGTAATAGCGTTGATGTGTGCTTGTACATGCCTGCGTTTAACTAGCTCCATACAAGCTAGCCTCCTCTGAAAGGACTGCGATGTTTTGCTGTGCCCCAGTTCCCAGCAATGCTTACAAACACTCTTCCAGCGAGCGCATGCTTATGTTCAACTAATTACCACCGGTTGGTGGACCACAGTGGTGGTCCAGGAGTGCACAGCTGGGTCCCAGTGCCCCAAAGCTCTTGTGATCTCCAGATCCAGGCACCATAGCGACAAGCCAAAAGAACATGCCCGCAGTCGTCCTCCAAACGTGTGGGGGTGGGGAGGCGTGGGGACGGGTGATGTATGTGGGACGAGGTGGACGTCTCTGGGTGTCTCGGGGCGAGAGAGGGAAATTGGAAATGGGGGATGGGAGTAGAGGCTCATGCTGGAATGTTGCTGATATGGGCCGTTATAGGGCAGGATAAGCCTGGATGCTCTTTAAAGCACGTGAGGCAGAGCAGCATCTGGCTGTGCTCGGATCGAGCCAAAGACGTCGTTCCTGCCCGCCACTGGCCACGAGCTGGGCATTCACTGCATGAAATACCGTTACACAAGGTGCCATCAATTACACACAGTATCATTAAATCTTATAGGCACCGTAAACACACTTAATTAGACTTCAATTATAACGAATGTACTTTTGTGCTTTACGTTTGGACGTTCCATTAATTTTATCCGCTGTGACTACAGCTAATTGCTTAGTAATATGAAACACATGGCTACTTTTTCAGTATTTTTATATGTAAATATTTGGCTTTCGATTCCAACAGATGCTTTACATTGAGGTTCCGATCAATTATTCACTTAATTATTCACTTAAGTTTGCTGATCCATACTCCGCCCTCCGACTGTGACTGACAGATGTTCTGGTAAATGAGATGCATATTCTGGTAGTAGGTCCATCAATACGCAGATCAAACGTCTTGTTCATGTTGATGAACTGCTCTGATCATCCAGCCATTCGTCTCAACCGATAAACAAGCGGCCAACCTCCAGCGTCCGCCAAAGCCACAGTCCTGCTCATTCACCGCCAGCTGAAGGAGGGACGGGGACATCTTTTGGCAGGGACACTGTGACCCGTTTGATAGCGTGAGCATCCCCGTCCAGAAAAACAGACGACTCTGAGTTCTCGGGGCGGCGTGGTGCCAGTTGCGGGGCCGGGCCAGGGGCCCTGTGCGCTCCTAGTGAGTGCCCGGGGGACTGGGCCGGCGTGCAAACAGAGGGACGCCTTATGAACCCTTGCACAAGCACTTACGGTGGAGAGGGGTGCAAAGGAGCGAGAGAGGGAGTCTGGACCCAGGGAGAGGGGGAGGGACAGGCTGCCAGCTCCCAATGGCTTCAGCCGGGCCCAACAGACCTGACATTGTACTGAGGGCTGCCTGGCAGGGTGTGTGTGAGTGGGGGGGTGTCTCTCCCTTGCTCTTCTCCTCTTTTCTCTCCATCTCCTCCTCTCCATGTCTAGTCTCTACAGGGTCCGCGGTGAGCTCCCGCCCGGGTATTCGATTTTGTGTTCAAGCTTCCAAAAGCAACCTCTGCACTCATTTCTACTAACTTTGTTAATAAACGTAATTTTAAAACTTGCCATTGCTTCTAATTAGATGTGTTGTAAATGATGGATTACCTCCGAATGAAACAATTCGAATTCAACTTTAACACTGACTGTTATCCCCAATGGTCATTAAAAGTAGATCCATTAAATTATATTTTATACAAATAAATAAATAAGTAAGCATATGGACTATATGCATATAATTCTCAGTGGAATGAAAGTCAGTTGTTGCTGACCTCTCAAAATGGTGCCTCATTTTTCTCCTTTCAGCGTGTCGATGCCCTACCGAGCAGATCAGTCTCTGGTTCTCCGTCAGCCAATCAGTGTTTGAGGAATAAGTGCACCACCCGCCAAATTCACTATGTCTGCTTGCTCGCCTAGCCAAACGTAGGCCTGGGGGAGCACAGGTGTTCCCCCCTACAGGAAATAACCTGCCACTAACCTTCAGGCAACTCTGACAACCGGCATGACGCGCTCACCTGGGTCCTGATCAAATTCTGCCTCCATCCTGTTGGGGTGATGTACGCCGGGAGGGGGGGACGGGGGGCTGTTCCCCGGGCCGAGGAGGATGAGGAACGGGGGGAGGGAGGGAGGGAGGGAGCGGGTCAGTGGTGGGGCACGGCCAACTCCACCAGCTCCACCAGCTCCACCAGACTGAGAGAGAACGTCTCCTGCTGACTCGGCACTAATCCGGCCTCCAACGACTCGATATCTGTGCTGCCTCCAAAGTTACATCCGAATGGCCAGAGCGGGACGCTGCTAAGGACGAAGTAGCTTTCCCTGCTCTAATTTCAAATATGAAAATACACACCCATTACAAACATGAAATCGTTTATTACACTGCCTGTGAAAAGTTTTGGAGCTTTCCAGAAATGTTTTTAAATGAGGATGTTGCAAGAATGTATCATACTAAAGACTAAGCAGGTTTATTCTGAGGACAAAATCCTTTAAGAGCTATATCTACTACACGTGCTTTCATACTATAGTCAGATAAGACTAAGGCGTTTTTTTGCAGCCTGTTCTCAATGTTCAAAGTTTTTTTTAACAAAACGTAATCATTATTAATAATCATTATTTATGCAAAACGTATTTTTCTAACCTGATAAGACAATTTGCTGAACATGAAGCCGATAACTGCAAAATGTATGCAAACGTATTAGTGCTTCGCTGTTTGATGTTAAACAAAATTAAATGGAGTTACAGAATAATTGGAGTTTAGGAGAAAGACCATGCCTGAAACTCCACACATATGCTTCCCTATTTATTCTCCACCAGTCTCTCACCCCTCCTGACATGTTTGTCCTCACTCCACCCGGGAGGCGGGAGTTGGCGTCTCTCTTCTATGGAGGCCACCCAGAAACGTAGCCCAAAGTTTGCTCAAGCACCCTCTCATGCCATTTCAGGCTCAAAATCAGTTCTGCTCCAGCCCCTATAGAAAGTGTAGTCTGCACAAACAAACTGATTGCAGGACCTTTTTTGCTTAATTAAGAAAAACAAATGGAGCAAAAATCTTTTTAAAAAAGAACAAAAGACAAAACAAAAAAATATATACGGCACATACAATATACAGATACACAGTATACAACAGATGTATCACAAATGATGCACCTGACAGAATGCACTTAATCATTATGCATTGCATTGTTGTATTGCTAATAAAGGTCTTCCACCCTTAAAGCATTATCTACACGTGTTTAACACAGATAATTGCAAATACTCTCAAGACTGGCTGCACAATCTTTGGGGCTCATTCCAACTTGTTTAGCTCACGGATAATTTAGTGCACTGATTTTGCAGGTGATTTTACTCAGAGCTTCAAAGCATGTTTGCTGCCTGTTTCCTCCTAAGCCCCTTGCTTAAACTCTCACACATGACATAATGATCGGTTATCTGATCGGTCCTCTTCCTGAACTCCTCCGTCCTAAGAGCCTCTACTTAAAATAGCCGTGTCTTAACTGCGGGTGTTTACACGTGTTTGCCCATTAGACGTAACACTTTAATAGCCTCTAAATTGCCTCCAGACGCAAGTTTATAGGTGAGCACAACACAGAGGCCACAATTTACTGTGGGATCAGGCGCATCCAGTATTCATTGCACAGTCTGTCCAAGCATGGAAACTGATAGCTGCTGCGTGCTTGGCACAAATATTGCAGTGGCGAAAAGGTTGTTGTCTACTTGACTTAGCAAAATGTTAAGCGTGTTAAATCGCAGGGTGAGGATTCGGCTCGGCGCGCGGTATGGCGTGGGGCAGTGTAAACCGGCGGGGAGGGGCGAGTCAGGTCCCCCCTCTAACTCTCTCTCTCTCTCTCTCTCTCTCTCTCTCTCTCTCTCTCTCTCTCTCTCTCTCTCTCTCTCTCTCTCTCTCTCTCTCAGTCTCCCGCTCAGACGTTCCTTTGGCAGCTTCCAACACAGATGGCAACTCCCCGCAATGATGGCATCGAGCGTCATGAGACCAGTCTTCCTGATTAGCACCCCCGCGGAATGCCCTGTGCGAACGCGCGTCTGCCAGGGACTAGCGGGGAAGCGCCCGGCTAGCGGGGACGCGCCCGGCTAGCGGGGACGCGCACGACTGGTGGGGACGCACATGGGCAGCGGGGAAGCACCCGGCGCTAAGCTTAAATCGCTTCAGGTTGGTTTGGAGGGCATACATGCTAGTCAAGGTAAAAGGTGGTCAGTGAAAAAAACCCCAAAAACACACCATTAGCGACATGATAATTCCACATTCTGTGGCGTTTGCGGCTTCCTTGACGTCCCCTTCTTCAATCACTTGTACTGTTGACAAGTTTAAAATGAAGAGTTCTGTTGAAACCTTTTTTAATCATGTTACCCCAGAAATCAATAAGCTGTTTCCCTCGGGGGTCGGCCTTTACAAAGCCGAAGCCCCACAGCCCAGGGGTATGTTCAAGTGAGTACACAAGCCGATGGAGAGCAGCGAACAAACACAAAGTCGCGAAGACAAATCCATTAAAATAACCACACCGGTCTTTCAGGCGGATGGGGTGTGCATAGCAACCTAAGCCGTTGCCAGACTTTCTGTGCATATACTCACGGCTCAGCGCTGTCTGAGTAGTTTGAGCTGAACCCGTTGAGGGCAAGAAAGAAGGGAAGAGAGGGAGGGGAGGATAATGCTGGCTTGAAATTGAAGTGGTTCGATAGTAATTTAATGCAGCAGCCCTGCAGGCATTGTTGCTGGGTGGATTATCTCCATCATCTTCCCACCTGTGAGCAGACACGGTCCATCCCAGAGCACTCCAGGCAGAGCGTGCAAAGTCATGGCGGCAACAAACACCTCTGGTGCAGCTTAATCAGATTCCCAACAAGAGAGATTAATGTTTCTGGGAAGCATCCCTATCAGCCCCCACCCCACCCACCCGCTTTTAATGAGATATAACATGGGCTAATTCTGGGCACTGGGCCCAAGATAAGAACCCAGCATGTATCCGGTGCCTTTTAAGGAGATATGAGGTTGATGTCTGTCTGTGCAGGCCGGGCAGGAGGAGGGATGGTTATAGTGCACCTCTAATCCAGTGGTGGAAATGTATATGGAGGATCATCCTCTAGTGAGCGAGCTCCTTCTTGCGGTCGCTGTGGAGACGAAGGGCAAGTTGAGGTGTATGATTGGTATGCGTGTCACAACCACACCTGGTCTACGGAGGGTAAATACGAGGGATGGTGTTTGTGTGGCCGAGACACTAATTACACAATCTATGGTCTGAAGAAAATGCAAGATTATTAACATCCTTTCAGCAAATCCACCAAACAAATGAAATCACTCATTAGGCATTCCTTGTTCAATAGATTCACTACACATCATTTTATACATGACTGTCATCACATGCACATATGTGCTATAGACCAGTGTAAAGAAATAAATAAACTAACATATAACTAGTTTCTGGTAAATTTATAAATCACTACTGTTCCCACACTTTAAAGGGGGGGGGGGGTGGGGGGGAATTTGCCGGAAGGATCCGTACTGGTGGGAAAGATGTGTTCTTATTGTTCTCAGAAAGCTCCAATTTTCCCTTCCCCAAAGCTAATTAGGAGATGGCAGGTAATGGAGTTGGCGGGCAGAATTTTATAAGGTGTGCTACAAACCTGCATTACTATGCAAATGTGCCTGCTGGCCTCGTACAATAGTGGTGTTTAATTACCTCACCAGCAAAGGCACCTGATTGCTTGGACATTTGGTCTGAGAAGCCTTTGGAAAGGGAGATATTAAAAGCCTTTACTTTAAATTGGAGGGCTATCACAAAAGAGCTGCAGGAGCCTGATTTCTTTGAGGCCAGTTGATGCCTTCATAAATAACCAGTCACAACTGTGTTGTCCTAAAAGGCATTATACGGGAATGTGAAATGTCATAATATTATCCTGAACCCTTAAACTGTAAAGATGTCAATAAAATATCCATTAGATGTGTTAAGTCATGCTCTATATTGGCTGGTGAGTTCTATAGGAGCTTCTCCTTGGTGCAAGTCAACATTAAAATGGTTAAAGCGGTCTGTGTTTAAAAGAGGTACAGGAAACCGTAAGTATTCCCAAGTGCTGTCTGTAACTGAAGTGCCCATGTTTTACAGTGCAAAGACCCCAGCAGACTCGTAAGCCAACATGTAATCAGCACCTGCAGTGCACATCTGGTGTCTCTGAATTCAGCAGACTGAAAGTGCAGGCAATTTCCTTATAGCTGCCCTGAGACTTCACCATATAACCATATAAGTGTCCACTTATGTCTTTTAAAGACACCAGGCTGCCCCATAGCTTTATAATCCATACAGTGTTTTGCTCAGAAAGGGAACCAGTTCACCTTAGCTGTTTAACTGTATGACATCAATGCCTTTGAGTGAAATTCTACACGTTTTGTTAAACATTGTGCAATTATTATTATAAAAAACCCACAATATTGGCTAGCCAACCTGGATAGCTTGGAGAGTCAGTTCTGTCTCCAATGAAGGGAAATAGTTTTTCAACATTTCCAGCAAGGCAGTGTGTGCTTGTTGAAAGGGGTTTCAGGGAGGACACGTTTGTGTGATTTCGTATGAGAAATTCAGAAAATTATCTTTCTAGAGGCTTGAGAGTTCTGTCAGGGCTCTGGAGGGCCGAAAAAAACAGGGGGGGGGGGGGGGGGGGGGTTGATGGGTTAAAGTGGTGCGTTTGTCAAAGTTGCATCTAAAGTGCCTTTTTATTTAAACTCGACAAAGTTTGTTGTGCCATCGAGTTATTGCCAGATGAGTACAGAGAGCTCTCTCAAAAAAACAGAAACCTGGAATATCTCCACCATTTAAGCAAATCTTCAACTAGCTACAGTAGTCATGTTCCAAACACTACTGCCCCACAAATACCACCATCCTTAACCTCACCCACACCCCCAACACTACTGCCCCACAAATACCACCATCATCTTAACCTCACCCACACCCCAAACACTACTGCCCCACAACTACCACCATCATCTTAACCTCACTCACACCCCCAACACTACTGCCCCACAACTACCACCATCATCTTAACCTCACCCACACCCCCAACACTACTGCCCCACAACTACCACCATCATCTTAACCTCACCCACACCCCCAACACTACTGCCCCACAAATACCACCATCATCTTAACCTCACCCACACCCCCAACACTACTGCCCCACAAATACCACCATCATCTTAACCTCACCCACACCCCCAACACTACTGCCCCACAAATACCACCATCATCTTAACCTCACCCACACCCCCAACACTACTGCCCCACAACTACCACCATCATCTTAACCTCACCCACACCCCCAACACTACTGCCCCACAACTACCACCATCATCTTAACCTCACCCACACCCCCAACACTACTGCCCCACAACTACCACCATCATCTTAACCTCACCCACACCCCCAACACTACTGCCCCACAAATACCACCATCATCTTAACCTCACCCACACCCCCAACACTACTGCCCCACAACTACCACCATCATCTTAACCTCACCCACACCCCCAACACTACTGCCCCACAAATACCACCATCATCTTAACCTCACCCACACCCCCAACACTACTGCCCCACAACTACCACCATCATCTTAACCTCACCCACACCCCCAACACTACTGCCCCACAAATACCACCATCATCTTAACCTCACCCACACCCCCAACACTACTGCCCCACAACTACCACCATCATCTTAACCTCACCCACACCCCCAACACTACTGCCCCACAACTACCACCATCATCTTAACCTCACCCACACCCCCAACACTACTGCCCCACAAATACCACCATCATCTTAACCTCACCCACACCCCCAACACTACTGCCCCACAAATACCACCATCATCTTAACCTCACCCACACCCCCAACACTACTGCCCCACAACTACCACCATCATCTTAACCTCACCCACACCCCCAACACTACTGCCCCACAAATACCACCATCATCTTAACCTCACCCACACCCCCAACACTACTGCCCCACAACTACCACCATCATCTTAACCTCACCCACACCCCCAACACTACTGCCCCACAAATATCACCATCATCTTAACATCACCCACACCCCCAACACTACTGCCCCACAACTACCACCATCATCTTAACCTCACCCACACCCCCAACACTACTGCCCCACAACTACCACCATCATCTTAACCTCACCCACACCCCCAACACTACTGCCCCACAACTACCACCATCATCTTAACCTCACCCACACCCCCAACACTACTGCCCCACAACTACCACCATCATCTTAACCTCACCCACACCCCCAACACTACTGCCCCACAACTACCACCATCATCTTAACCTCACCCACACCCCCAACACTACTGCCCCACAAATACCACCATCATCTTAACCTCACCCACACCCCCAACACTACTGCCCCACAACTACCACCATCATCTTAACCTCACCCACACCCCCAACACTACTGCCCCACAAATACCACCATCATCTTAACCTCACCCACACCCCCAACACTACTGCCCCACAACTACCACCATCATCTTAACCTCACCCACACCCCCAACACTACTGCCCCACAAATACCACCATCATCTTAACCTCACCCACACCCCCAACACTACTGCCCCACAACTACCACCATCATCTTAACCTCACCCACACCCCCAACACTACTGCCCCACAACTACCACCATCATCTTAACCTCACCCACACCCCCAACACTACTGCCCCACAACTACCACCATCATCTTAACCTCACCCACACCCCCAACACTACTGCCCCACAACTACCACCATCATCTTAACCTCACCCACACCCCCAACACTACTGCCCCACAACTACCACCATCATCTTAACATCACCCACACCCCCAACACTACTGCCCCACAACTACCACCATCATCTTAACCTCACTCACACCCCCAACACTACTGCCCCACAACTACCACCATCATCTTAACATCACCCACACCCCCAACACTACTGCCCCACAACTACCACCATCATCTTAACCTCACTCACACCCCCAACACTACTGCCCCACAAATACCACCATCATCTTAACCTCACCCACACCCCCAACACTATTCCACCCCACTCCCAACACCAGAATATTTTGTCTTTTGTTCTACCTTTTAAGCTGTGCTGGAATCTACCTCTTGGCAAATGTTGCTGCTCCATCTAATCGGTTCAATTCACTCTTTACCCCCCCCACACCCACACCCACACCCACACCCACACCCACACCCACACCCACACCCACTCCCACACCCACACCCACTCCCCCATCAGGAACTGAAACAGAATTCAGTTATAAAGCATACGCTAACACTAAACATCATGAAGAGTAGGACCATAATTCAACAGAACTCTGTGAACTATGGCGTGTGGAACGAATTAGAAAGGGCTGGACGTGGATAATGTATGATAGTCATGATAGGGGGTAATGTATGATCTCAGAGGGTTGAAGAGGGGGTCAAATGGGCGTGGCTAGTGAGCTGTGCTGAACTGGAGTTAACGGTGCTCTCAGGAGACCTGGTGTTGGGCTGAAGGACACCAATGTCCCTGTTCTGCTGTTGGGCTGAAGGACATCCATGTCCCTGTCCTGTTCTGTTGCTGGGCTGAAGGACACCAATGTCCCTGTTCTGCTGTTGGGCTGAAGGACATCCATGTCCCTGTCCTGTTCTGTTGCTGGGCTGAAGGACACCCATGTCCCTGTTCTGTTCTGCTGTTGGGCTGAAGGACACCCATGTCCCTGTCCTGTTCTGTTGCTGGGCTGAAGGACACCCATGTCCCTGTCCTGTTGCTGGGATTGTTGAAATCACACTTCACATGGCCTGCACATGGACACACTAACTAAATTATAGTGAACACTCCTGTTGGGTCACCTTGTCATTAACACTAACATTTGTGGAAATGGCACCTGTCAAATCATTTTTAAACAACATATGTTAAGCATTTATGTGTGAAGACATCGGAGGATTAATTGTATAATACATCAAATCAAATATATAAAATCATATTAATACTGATATATACATATGACTGAATGTCTTTTTTAATTGTTAGCATTTTTAATGGGACTTTTCAAGTGCAGACCAAAGTGATTGGTAGGTCTTTGTCAGTCTATGTCTTTATTTAACTTCACTCCTACCTATTGGCTGTACACAGCTGAACTATAACAATAGCTGCTGTTCAAATAGTTTGTGCTTGTTGCTTACTGCTGACAAAGACATCAAAGATGAGAAACGGTCCAGACAAACAGAGTAGCGTGAGCCCCCTTCAAATGGTCCTGCAATGCTGAAGCAATATTCCAATATTCTGCACTGCAGGAACACATGTTCAGAAAATAACAAAGGAAGCCCGGTGAGGCCTGCTGAGAGTGGAGCAGATCTCACAGAAGTACGTGGAACAGATTGTTTACTCCCGCCCAGATACTCAAACAGTGCGCTAGGTCGCTGTCTATCTCAAAGGTCACTGAAGCTTGTTCTCAACAGCTGTTGCCCAGAATGTTAGCTCGGGCGCTCATACCCTTTGCTGGCTGCTTCTGAGCTGAACTGCATCAGACAATGCAAATATGTAAAAAAAAAAAAAAAAAAAAAGCTACAGTAAAAAACATTCTCGTGGTGCTTGTTCTCCAGAGAAACATGGCAAAATGGAGGAAAAAAACACAACAAGGAAAAAAAAGGGAGGAAATGGATGTTATCGAAGAAGAAAATAGGTTATGTCCCTAGATAGCACTCATGAAAATTCATATATGCTAAAAGAATGAGATTTAAGCCTTCCACCTTATTGAATAAAAGACATTTTATCGGAAAAAAGAAGCATGTTGGAGTAAATACGCTGTTCCAAGTGTCACAGAAAATTTTTCACAAGTGTGGTAAACTGAAGCACCTGCTGTCAGTTTCTTGCTGAGGCTGCTTCTTTAAAAACAATAAATAAATAAATAAACTGACATGAAAACCTAATTTGACACCCCACCCATCTATGTCTGGCTATGCTGTCAGTTTTTTTTATGTTGTCTCACAATTCAAGCCTCGAGACAAAAGGTATACAGACAAAGTAACATACAGTACAGTACATTGTGTATTATGCTATCACTCCATCTTGAACATCTACACAATAGTTTTTTTTTTTTATCAGGTGGGTGAAATGTTATAGGAGAAAAAAAAATAAAATTCAATATTTAATATAGACTCACATTTATATACTGCATCATGTGTGGCCGCAACCTGCAGCCTAACGTTGATCACACCACAGCTCCGATGTCTAGTATCAGGGCAAGTGCCTGACTATTGCGAATGCAGAAAATTAGATTCCGCTCAGGAATGGGGCTCTTTGAAGCTAAAGGAAGTGTCCTGTTAAGCTCGTTTTTATTAAGAGCTGTGAGGGCTAGACTGAATCTGGGCCAGCAGCGACCAACCACTCAGCCTGTGGACTCCATCCTGAAGTGGAGAGAGAGACTTCTCTGGCCTCCCAGAATCCCAGATAAGGACATAATTGCTTTCGCTTTTGCTAGCGCTCGCTCGTTAGGGTGTGGTGGCACGCTTCCTGGCTACGGGCGTGGGAGGCTCCACGGCAAAGCGGCACCTGCATTTCCCAGGAAGTGCCTCGACTCGGAACAGAAGTCCCATTTGAGTTGCTTCGTTCAAACTGTGATGGAAACGTTTGAACTTCCAAAATGCCAGGTTGCTGTTGGCAACCAGGGTTCCTTTAGCAGATAGACCAACTTCTGCATGTGACCCCTACACTAGTTAGGACTATGACGATAAATGTTTTTTCAGATTCTCACCATCTGCCAGCCTTTCACGGTATTTTCACAGTATAATATCAAATTGAGGCGAGGAATAGTCCTACTCTGGACCTGTGTCTTCTGGCTTATCGAGGTTATTGTCATAAATTATTATTATGTATAAATCGTGCAATAATAAGCAATGTTTTCTACCAAATTTCTTACATAACAGTTTCTCACAAGCCCTTCATGGAATGTTATAGAGGGGCTGAAACGGGCACGGCAGGCTTTTACGCGGACAAAAGCTGATCACCGTCAGCGGCGAGCGGATAATGTCAGGAGACTGCGCACCGCTTCGCAAAGTCCGGCCGACGTGTGTTTTGTTTCTGCTCCAGGGACACATTCCTGTTTTCCTCATCTCCAAAGTGGCACATGCGAGAAGCCACTGAGCCACTCTCCACCACATTGTGACATGGGAACCTCACTAAAGGGAAAAAAAAGTGTTAAGGGCCAGGGGCATTTGCATTTTGGAAGGCGCTGAATGAGAGGACTTGTTCGTCTTCCTGTGCCGTGAAAGGCTCCATTAAAAAGTGAGATTTATAGATCCTTCCATTTTTCCTCATATTAAAAGTTGGGACAGAGGGCAGGGGGTCGTGGTGGGGGGGCGTCTGATGGTTAATGTGAAGTTTATATGGGGGGCTGGTTCACTATAAACAAGCGAGTTATGCATTTCAGAACTTTTCACTCACTGTTCATCAGTCAGCAGCGTTCTCTGGCGGGACGCTGGAGGCACCGTGGAAACGGGGGCTTTATCTTAAAATTATGAGGGGAAAATAACAAGGGGGTTGCACAAACACACTTCCTGGGAGTTTATCTGAATGCAAATGTCAGGTCTTTCAGTTCTTACTAAAGACTTCTCATTACAAGAGGAACTCCGAGGCTGACAGAGGACCCCTGCTCTAAAGTCTGCTCTGGCTAAATGCAATCAATTGTCAGATGATGAGTTCATAAGCAGAGGAAACAAGGCAATGGAGTTCGTAGACTACATGTTCTTATGGTAGTGCAGAAAAAAGCAGTTAGATGAAGAGAATAGAAATGCAGGCTGCTTTTTCATTTATATCTGGTTTTGAGCTCCTCAGTAAAGGAATATAAAGGCAAGTTATTTCTGTTCCTTTCTCGTTTGGTGCTAACCAAAGCTGATTAAGATGATGAGTGAACTCTGGTGGTCAGCTAGACTCGGTATCTGTGAGAGTTAAAATAGACATCCTTTATGCAAATCAAAAAATGTCAAAAAAAGTTTGATCTACTCTTTTTTTTCTGTATTAATGCAAATACGGTCTATCTACCTTTAGCTTCACACACAAGCAAAAGTGTGGTAGTTCTTAGCAAATCTGATCCTAATTCCTCTTTAAGAGCTTTGTAGTAAACAAAGCTGAAATCCCCGTCTGCTGGGGCTGGCAGTCGGCGAAGGCTCCCATTGATCGGAGCTCCAGACCGGTGCTGTGTGGACACAGTGGGCAGTTTGGTCAGTGAAGCGTCATATCGCAGCCCCCCCCCACCCTTCATCCCCCAGCTACTGCCATCCAACCAGAGTCAAACGCTCATGTCAGCAAAGCACCGCAGCTTCAGCCCCAAAACACACAGAGCTTCATCACGGCACCTCAAAGGCTGTGATGTCTCATGGCTCATGTGCATAATGCCCCAAAGGCATACAGGGCACAAAGTTTTCAATGTGTGTAAAAACTCATATGTGAAAACTGTTCTCCCACTAGAGTAGTGACACTGGGGAGGGGGGGTGTGGCTTTGTGCCTGTGGGGGGAGGGGGGTGTTATGTTGGGCATCAATCATCATTCGCACTAACAAGAACACTGGACACAAAATGAGGTTACTGGGTGAAAGACTATTGATCAAAGTGAGCGTGGAGGAGAGTTATTGTGTCCTCATCAAACAGCCGGTTAAAATGAGGGGTTTGATCTGATCTGGACATGGCGGTCTGATCTGATCTGGACATGGGGGTTTGATCTGGGGTTCTGGATGTGTTCCATTCCGTTCCTCTGTTGGCAGGGTCACCTCTTCAGCGCTGAACGTCTGTCGGATGAGCAGACTGGAGAGTGCTGAGAGTGTCTAGCAGATTTATAGCACTAGCGCTCCACCATTTACAATACAGAGGAGACTTCCATTTTTAAGCACATATAAATTTCCAGTGAAAACCAAGTCTAGGAAAGGCAGGAAGAAACAAAGGAAATACTTCACCCCTTGCTCTCTTTCGTATGAGGCTACATGTGTGGAAACCATGTTGGTTGGGAAGACTACTGATGCTCTACTGTGGATATGCATAGGTGTTTCAGCTCGACACATTCAATTGGATGAACGCCGGAAGTCGACGGTAATCTGTTCCGGAACTTGCGTCGACATCTGATGTGGTCGAGTTCCAAATCGAATTTCCCCATAAGAAACTGATTAATTGGTTCTCGACCATCAGTTTTTTTTTTTACACCATAAACTATTTCCCTACAAAATAATCAACAATTACACTCATAGGTAAGTAATACTGTATAAAGCTAATGTTTTAACAAAATAATCCAACATATACAATGAATTCCAATGCTAAGTCCATCACACAAATGCGTTTTTCATACTTCTCTATGATCGCCTTTTTGAACTCTATTGTTATTTGAATCGTTTTCCTCTTCTGCTTTTCTGCTATTGTCTTTCTTGGGACTGATGTTTTTTGTCTAAAACAGTACAAAAAACAACAAAATACAGCAAAAGCTTGGAGCACAGCCTCAAAAGGGTTTAAAACCTATTGAACAACCACGCCAACTAACACCAACTAGCGGCATGTGACTGAAGCACAAACTGCATTTTGTTTACAAAAGTCACAAGCATCGGGTCGGATTCTGAAGTTTTGCATCGAAGTACTGAGGCGCTCCTGTTCCGGGGTTCTACTGTATATGTATATATATATACAGTAGATCCCCGGAACATAAAATGTTATATATATATATATATATATATATATATATATATATATATATATATATATATATATATATATATATATATATACTGAGATGAATGAGTCGTGCCCCTCCTGTTAGCGTAAACCAGAGATATTAACAAACTGGACTCTCAGAAATGCATTACTTCTCTAATAAATCCACACCTAAGCGGTGGTGATGCATCAAAGACTTGAATACCATTAAAAATACGCTGGCACCTTTTGATCTTCCGTGAGAACACATGACTGGGATGCTTGTGGATCCATCTGCATCAGGTAGGGCCCAGGAGCCCCAGTCTAATTATTATTAATGTCTCCTGGTGTGACAGCAATAAATGTGGATTTGCAAAGACAAAAGATGACGCATGAAGTATGAAGAAGGAGAAACAGACTACTGTGTATACCACTATTACTATTTTTAACTGCCCAAGGTTCCTCTCAGTTCTCTCTCTGATCAGGTTTAAGAGGAATTATACACATTTTCTTTCCCCTTTTTATTTTGGTTCTAGACTACCCAGAATAGACATTGCATACATAATTCCTCTTTTGGGAATGTTTCACTGTTTTAGCAGTCTGAAAATATTGAAGGTTCACATTCGTAATTGCAAGTGACCTGTATCTGTCTGTAACGTGAATACATCTGTCCTCTAAAATATCACACATGCGCACACTGATGCATTTTTTGCACCTGAGTCACCACCACTAAAAACAAAAAAGTCATAATTGTGAGACAAGTAATGCTATCAGAACCAGCGTACCGTGGATGGGCCATACATGATCAGGGTGAAAAGACCAAGAAAAGCCAGATGTGTAGTTTGAACTGTTTCTAAAGCCACTGGTGTCACTGGTGTTGCTCTCCACTGTTGTGATGCCAGTGAAGTCAGATCTGTGTAGCCACATAATCCTACAATTATATCTGTGTCAGGTTAAGGGAAAAAACCACTCCATTCTGCCTGGTAATGTGTGTTCAGTCAGTGTATAGCCTTTTTCGGCCTAATGAATAATATTGCTTCTAAGACATGGCAACTTTAAAACTGCACAAATTAGTTTTAATAAACTAATTTGGTTTCCTCAGAATTCAGTAAATCTATGAGTGCCCATTGAGCAGCCTGCTTCAAACAATTTGTGTAAATTAAATATCCATCTCAATGTTAAATTCATTTCCTTGTTCTGCATACTTGGCTATGATCATTCAAATTGATTATCCCCATAGAACAATATGGTATTGACACGCCAGGATTATTGTTCTAAGGAAGTAATACAGCAAAGTTCTCACCTATGTGCAACAAGCATTAAATCAAATACTCAGATCTAGATCTACAGATCCAGCAGGTTCCATTTGAAACTGATGCAAAACTTCTTTGAAAAATCAATATCTACCACAAAGAGTACTCAACCTCAACCTCCTGTGAGCTCTGCTGGTGATATTTGCTGAAACATTTTGTAAACAGAGTTGATTAATGTGCGTTGTCGCCTTATTGTATCGACTTACTCCATTTTTGCCCCCCCCCCCCCCCCCCCCCCAGCGACAGTTTGATGAATGCAGATAGTATTGCCCCGCATCTCCATGTTAACATGGGTGGGCGTCCCTCCGCAGAAGGCATCTTTAATTCAGATCTGTCTGCGGATGCCGACTGAAAGAGGATGTGAGAATGCGTGTGTATAATTAAGAGCGTGAGGCGATGCTACAGCGTTACACAGAGACGCGTCCCCTCCCCCCACCCCACACACCACTGCTCCTCCTTGTTGAAACGCATAATGTGGCAAGTGGTAAACCTCTACGTTCACTTTCACCACCTTTAGATTTAAGGTAAACTAAGGCCAAACCCCCAATTAGTTGCTTTAAGATGTAAGATGTTAATGTTAAGATTACGTAGACGCAGCAAGAAAGGGGGGGGGCTTCCTTCCACAATGTCACTACCCGCAGCTCGGAGATTCACGCTAATGTCCCACAGCCAATACTTCACTGGGCTCACGTCTCAAATGAGCCTGTAGAAACTGCAGACGTTGCAAGAAGAGGGTGATATTGTGGTCTCGGGGCCTGTGGTCTATAATGGTGGTTTTTTAATGATGGTGGGAGTGGTATTGCTTCCCTGTAGTTCCTGCAGGAACATCCCCCACTCTTGGGCTGGCAGTGTTACTGATTGCGTTGTCTGTCTTCATTCAAGCCCAAAGCATGCGGGAAAAGGCTAAATAGCTACGTTTCCCAGTAGCGTATCCGTGACGTAGCCATGTTGCTTTCCGTCCCTCCACCCCCCCTCCATCCCCCTCTCCAGCAACCTCTCAGGACCTCACACACGCTCCGTTTTCATTCTCTTCTGAATGCTTGAGCTTTTGCATTGAGCTCGAACCATGTTTGAAATGGCTTGAAAACAAATTCGATCCCACTGGTGACTAGTGCACTTTTAATGATGAACTATTCTCCCCATTCATTTAGCACCCATTGATTTAGCTTGTTAATTAGCCAGATAAAGTATTTAAGTGACTAACTGATGCGCCACGACTTACTGAATGCGTCAAAATTTTCAATAAATCATTAGGAACACACATTTGGCACAGCACTCCAGAAAGCGGACTGATGGTGATTGATGTAGTCGCAGCTGTGAGCCTGTCTAAATGCAAAAAACCTGTTCACCCTCCCTGTTTTATACCCCTTCTCCCATAAAGGCTGTCTCCGGTGCCACTTGCCAGAAGCCGGCGGCGCGTGCTTCGGTTCGGCCCAGGTTTGCCCTTTAATGCACGTCGGAGAGGAGGAAGAACAGGACCATTGTTTGACGGCGGCGGCGTTGAGCGCGATCATCCGTCTCCAGCGGCGAGCCCAACATATCTGCTCCCTCCACCTGTCCTTCACTGACAGTGACAGGTGAGCCCCTCAGCCCCTCCCACCCCATCACCAGAAGCCAGATGCGTGCCTCACCTATACAAGGGGGAGACAAAAGGGGCTTTAAAAAGTAATCATCCGCTGCTTGTGTAGGGAGAATAGGCTTCTCGCTACGTTCAAGCGCTAGTAGTTCTCCCTGGTTCCCTGTGAGTGATGGAATGCTCACGTTAGCATTCTGGGCTAGCCACGGTTTAGCTCCCACTATGCCATCCACACTTCACGGCACAAAAGCAAGCTGACGTGACTCCACTGCCAATGCTAACACACTCCTAGCAGCCACTGACAGCAGGGCTGCTACCAATCCATTTTCTATTATTTACACGGCAGAAAGGATGAAAGAAGCCATTACAGCAACAAAAGGCCTCTGTGTGGTTGTAATGAAGCTTTAAGCCTGCATTAAGGTTCAGTGGATGGGTTAGTTTGAAGTCTCAGATTACGACGCCCTGTTCAATGATGGTCTTTGTCTGGCGTGCATCTGTGAACTACGCAACACTTCTACAGTAATCTTTTCGTGTTTCTTTATGACGTCCAGTGGGGAACACCACAAGAACTTCCAATTGGCAACACCGAGGGCAGCCTCGGACGCCTTCCAGCGCCGTGAGGAGCTCCTGCTGGACAGGAGGGTATCAGCCGAAACCGGCTTGTGTTCAGAGAAGTTTACCAGCCGTGCAGAAGAACAGTGTGGCCACTATTCAGAACCCCGGATCAAAGCCGGCTCTGGTGTGGCGAAGCATGTTCACTTCCAGTGTGAGGAATGCCAAAGGCTGTGCCATGAATGGACAGAAGCTTGCGTGAGCGCCATGGACGTCTGGGTCAGAGGTCAACAGACGCCTCGCCGCTCCGCAGACGGAACTCTCAGGAGGTTTGACGCCAAACCGCAAACGAAGGGTGGTGTATTATCCGGTTTTGTCCTAGAGACTGTAAACACAAGTGACGTTATTTACAGGGTCCCTGCGCATCGGTAATGACATTAGACACGCAACAGCAGGAGGGGGCCGTGAGTGTGTGTACTCTGAACTGCGTCTGCCTGCGTTAACACTGCTCGCATTTTTCTCTCATCTTCTCTGTAGTTGCACAGCGGGAATTCACACTGCACAAGAATCAAGGGCGTCCTGACCACAGGCAGGGTGGAGAAACATGTGCTTGGAGGGGCAGTGGCTGGGTGTGTGTCTGTGTGTGTCTGTGTGTGTAATGGTGTGTAGTGGGTGTGTACCTAGGATTGGGGCTAGATGTGAAGTGATTCAAGTTGATCACTAAAAAAAAAACAACTTTTAACAACAACACACAGAGACAGCGAAGCATTCAAAATCAGATTTTTTCCCCCTTCTGTGTGTGTGTGTGTGTGTGTGTGTGCCTGTGTATGTGTGTGTTGTCCTAGTGCCAAAGGCACCTCACACTCTAATAGTTCCATCAGGGGTCCCATGTGATACAGGTTGCCCATGGTAACCGGTTTAGCTGCAGTCAAAGGGAAGTAATCATCTAAAGAACAGCTTCAACCGCCCTAAACACACCAATTCTGAAAAATGCACTTAGTGGTCTGTGGTGAATCAAATATGACCTGCCTGCCAGTCATGGCTGACGACCTGTGAAACTATGGTCAGATCTTGTTTGGCCACTTCGTGTCTATGACAGACAGCTTTGCTGTCCAATTACGGGCACACCGAGGCAGACCCCTGCGAGGGTCACGTTCAACAGAGCAGAAACACCTGCGCCATACAATTTAATTTGACACGTTCAAGATCCGTGACATTTGGTGACTAGAGGGCAGAGGGGAGTGTTTAATGGCGAAGGATAGGTGTACTGTATACATTAACACACAGAGCAGGGGCCATGTCCATGAGGCCAGTGTGAGAAGTTGTTCGATAGCGAGATGTAGCTAATGATAGGGCCACACAATTAATCTAAAATACATCTAAACCGACATTCAGAACCTCTAACCCACATTATTTTGCCCATCTTGGTCTTTTTCAGTTTTTGGCTTTTAATTATATAATGGAACATATATAGTTAATATATACCTAATAATATTAATACTTTGCCCACTGTTCATGTACTTTAAAAAAGTATTCTACGGCACGTGTAGTTCCTGACACTGCCCTGTCTAGTCAGCAACAAGGAAGCAACTTATTTGCAAATGTTATAATCATATTTGAATATAAACATATGAACTCTTTCATTAGAAAAAAAAAATCCAGCTTTAATACTTGAAAACTTGTCAGTGAACTAGCAAAAAAGACAAAATCGTTCATTACTGTAACTGTAATCAAGGTAAAATGTTCATGTCCCGATACGGAGGCCCCTTGCCAACCAATAACAATGGCAGTGTCACATCTGTCCTGTCATTGGTGCGTAATGTTCATCCCGCAGGTGGGCGGGGCCCATTAGGGAATTCACCACCTGAGGGTCATTTGTCTGTCTATATGTGTTTTGTCTATGTACCAGTTGACTGGTTATTGTGTCCTTAATTTGGATAAGTTCACAGGTTTTGAGTTGGTGTACTTTATCCATTAAATCCTCCATATTCCCTCAGACTGGCGTGATCAGTTCCTTTCCGTTTTTGCATTCCACTGCGCATCAAAGTTCAATCATGATACTGATATATTGATTTGTTCATATCACCCAGCAATAGCTAACGATGTATCCACAAAGGAAGCATCGTACCTGCATTGATAAACTGTAGGTGGCTGGAGTTGAATAAATCCCATAGTGTGGTTGTAGTTGTGCTGTCATGGACATTACGTGCAAAACAAAGCTCATGTTTGGATGGAATCATATGAACTTTAAATGCTGCTGTAAGCTGTTGCTTTCAACATGTCCAAATGACGTTAGCGAAAAAATGCTAGAAAAAAAGGGTTTTGTCAACATTATTCCTCTGCATGTCAAAGTACACAATAACTGTCAAAAGAGTGAAACCAATTTCGCTGCCATTTTTGGAGTGAGTCATGCAACTTCCAAGAAGCTTCCAGGCGTCAGACTGGCAGACAAATGTTTCAAACTCTCAGCTACACAGGAACAGCATCAAGACCAGTACACAGTCAAACACTTACAACTCTCAGCTACACAGGAACAGCATCAAGACCAGTACACAGTCAAACACTTACAACTCTCAGCTACACAGGAACAGCATCAAGACCAGTGCACAGTCAAACACTTACAACTCTCAGCTACAGAGACCAGTACACGGTCAAACACTTACAACTCTCAGCTACAGAGACCAGTACACGGTCAAACACTTACAACTCTCAGCTACAGAGACCAGTACACGGTCAAACACTTACAACTCTCAGCTACAGAGGGACGGTACAGAGACCAGTACAAATGAGTCTCATTTACCAAAGCTCTCTAAATTTGAGATAAACATACAGTTGACATGAATGCCTTCAGAAGTGTGTGTGTGTGTGTGTGTGTGTGTGTGTGTGTGTGTGTGTGTGTGTGTGTGTGTGTGTGTGTGTGTGTGTGTGTGAGGGAGAGACAGAGAGAAAGAGAATGTGTAGTGAGTATAAGAGGCTTATATTATATGTTGCACCTGACATCCTTTGTAACCCACATTAATGTTTCCGTAAATGTCCAGAAGTCTAACAGTGAGGATTAGGGTGTCCATGGTTTGTCTTTTTACAGGAAGTGCATGTCAATGATTCACTGATTATAGAGGAACATCATGCACATTATGTAATTTCATGTTATTTTCTACCATAAAATCAGTTAGTCGGCTACATGAAGTCAGTGTTCCCCACACACTGTAGCTGGACAAAATGAGATTATCTTTAGCAGCAAAGGGGTAAGACACATGGTATATTCAGTATAAGGACGAAAAAATAAGGATATTAGGATGAAAAACAGTAAAAGGACACTATAGCAAACACATCATGTAATGTTAGCTTTGTTGGGTTCCATTAACAACTGCAAAATCCCTCTATACTCACATCCACACAAGATATGACATATTATGACTTCAACACAAAATTCTCAGAATAACTGCAGTGCATTATTAATGACTATGGACAGGCTGAAATGTCTGTAATTTACCCTTTCCTTTAATGGGTTTTATGGCTATAGACTATAATAAACTCATTTTCCACTTGAGGTTCATAGTTTGGGGGGATTGAAAGATGGCAAATGCAGACATTCTTAATTCATATTTATATTCCCAGGAGCGATGCAGAAACATTTTCTCAAACACTTGCCCTGTAACTTTTTTGCAACCATACACTGACTGAAGAGTGTTTTGTCAGCTAAAAGTGCAACCTGCCACAAAATCAGCTTTCTGAGGCCCGTGTTGAAAAAGGAGACCACAGGAACACCTTGGGGCACATGTATTTACACGGTAGCACGAGACAAACAAAATCCAATCTTGAGTTCGTTTATCCTTCCAGGTTCGTTCACCTGGAAGACCTGTATCTTGAAATTAATTAATCTACACACCGGCAGCCTGGAGACTGCAACATGCTGAGAGAGACTGAAAGCATGTTAATTAGAATGGAATGGAAAGAAACAATGCGTCCTTCGCTGAGAGAGGATATTTGGAAGAGATATTGGAGCGATACTGTGTGAAAGGCTGTGTACCACAGAGCCGTGATTTGGTTTAGCCGTGAGAAAATACCGTGTTCGTATGCTTGGGGTTGCAACAGCGCGGTGCGCTGCCTGAATTATTGAAACCGCAATAGGTCCATACATACAGAAAGACTGTGAATGTTATGAGAAACAGTACAGCGACTCCTTCAGCGATTCTGTGAGCAGAAAGCGCTGGACTTGGAAATCTCAGGAGAGTAATTTAAGACCAAACCATTCCAGGTTTGTAGACGCTGGGACACTGGAAAATCTGAAGTGGGAATAAGGTAGTGGAATAGCGGGGGTCCTTTCTCCAAATAAATATCAATACGTCAAACAAATTGGGGTCTGCGTTCCATTTAGACAGTGCAGCGGAAAAATAATGAGGTCGGAAGGTTATTGGTTCTCTGCAGGTGTTTCCTGGGTCAAATTTGTAATTACGGACATGGGGCGAAGTCCCCAAGCACAGCACTGATTAATTGTCCCTGTGCTGTGACTGGTTTGGCAGAGTTACCGCACAACAGTTGCCGTTTCTGCAGGGTGAGAACATTAAGATCTGGACTATCAATGTGCCTTTGGCCTCTTGGTGCAGTTTCGTTGCACCGAATGCCAAGAACAAGCACAAAGACGGTGTTATCTCTGCACCACCCCTATTAAATATCTTGAAGATTTTCCAAATAACCTCTTGCCCAGGACATCGAGTACATGGAAGTTTTAAAGGGATGTGATCAACAGGGTTAAAATGGACCAGTTTATTTGACATCTCTGTCGCACTTTGGAACAAACCATCCCTAAATTTGGGGGCATGAAAGACAGGATGGGTAAAAAAAGGTGTTTCTCCTCCTTATGCTGGTTGCCAGCAGTAGTGCTGTAAACGTACATCTTTAAGCCCCGAAGCTGAACTGCTTAAGCTGTTGATTTAGCCCACGTAACCCAGGCACTTAGCATGCTCTCCACGCTCTTTCATTCTAATCAAAGCTTATCATCAAGCCACTGATGGGTGTCAGGCTCCAGGCATGGCTCTGCCTATAAACAAGCCTTTGCCATTCAGAGCAGTCGAGGACATGCTACAAATTGCCACAGCGTAAGCCACTACCAGTGCAGCTTCATCTGCCGCGAGCCAGCGCGCCTCCTTAAAGTGACCGTAAGGGCGTCGAGAAACAGAATGGACCCCATTGAGGTGGCCTGCACGTGGGTCCCCCCCCCGTTTGCACGATGAACAGACATTATGGGCCGAGCCAAGCGGAGCAGTTTATCGAGGGCATAGCTCATGCTAAACAAGAGGAGGCAGAGATGCATCAGGCAGAGCACGGAACCAAATTTGTTCAGCCACATGGTGAATGAGAGCACCTGGCATCCTCTTTAGCTGCAAGCTCGATATGCAGATGGGCTTTGTTGGGTGTTTACACTGAGTCACTGTGTATCTGTTTACAATATGCAATGGCAAATGTGACATATGTAGCAATCTGCCTTTCAGTACAAAGTCCAACACTGTGTGTGTGATCAAATGGTTAAATTCTGGAGAATTAGGTATTTTTTTGGTGTGAATCAGCTCTGTTTAACATTGGTGAAGGCGGACGTGTTTGGTAATGGCACAACAAGGCTCAAACCCTGCTCCGTTAAACGTTCCTCGAAGTTTCTGAATGGTGTCGCCTTGTGTAGAGATACAGAGGGGGCTGGAAAGAAGGGGAAACCCCTGCATGTTTCATATCACGTCCTTGGGCACAATGGGCTCTTTCACCGCCACGAACTTCTGGGTCCACATGGCTGTCACATCCACCCTCCTTCATCTTTTCTCCCATCCTTTAGTCTCCTCCACTCTGTCTCTGGGGGTGTCTGTTCAACTGGGCCCGGACCCCTACACCCATCCTCAAATGTGCTGCTATTCCACCACTCGTCACGAACATCCATCATTTTTATGCCTCTTGTCCTTATTCATATATTCAGCAGCCCACAGGTCTCCAAACATACCACAACGCTGAATTATGGCACCTGTACTGCGTCTACGTCGCGAGCCTTATGTATCACGCCGAGGCGACTTTGCCAGACACGTAATCTCAACGTTTTCGTCAACGTATCTCACGCACGTTAATGGGACATATATTTCCCGTCTCTGGCGCGGCGTCCCACTGTTTCATATCTCATGGTGCGAATGTGTCAGAGCAGACTTCAGAAGCTAAGCTGCTCCTGTTTCTCTGGTACATCCCCCACACATCCAAGGTTTAAAGCCTACACCAGCAGGGATTTGTGAGAAAGATAAGCTCCATAAAATGGAATATGACCTAAGGCATGGCGGTGGAGGGAGGTTGGGTTAAGCAGTGGATAGCTTATTGCGTATTATTTTATCACGTCAGCTTTGCGTAGGCCTAGAATAGGCTGCGTTGCATTTGAAGTACCAATCTCATTCAAAAATTTACCACATTCAAACCTGTTAATAAGATTATCAAGGATAATCTCCTAATGTTTATAAAAGTCAGCTAACATAACATTGTAGGCTTTTTTGGGCTTGCGTCCCACAAAGTGCCATGATTAATATGTCTGAGCTGATGATTCTGATTGCTCTCTTTGCCAATGAGCAAATCTTGGCTCTCCTGATACTGGCACTGCCAGGAAAACAGAACCCAGCCAGAAGGTGCGCCACAACCACATTGAGCTTTTACTAATAAACCGCTAAGCTACAGAGGAACAGAAATGCCCATGGTAGTACATATTAAAAGCCGCTGTCTCTTTTCTCCTCAACCAGCACTGTCTAACAAATGCATCCACCACTTTGTGCCTTCCTCTGTTAGATGACGCATTATTGTACACTAAGCGCTTGGTGTGGCTATAGGAGCCGGTTTGTCCAGACGAGCTGGCGTGCTCTCCTCTCCTCCGTCCTCTCCTCCGGGATGGTCCAGTCAGAGGAACCCTGAGCACATGTGATAACATTGACCCCACATTCAGGTTTGTCCTTCAATGGGTGCCGCTGATTAATTGGCCGTGCAGTGCAGTCTGCGATTGTTTATGGCTATTCATTGGCCCCGGCATTGTGATGGCCCGTTTAATAAGCTACGGGGTCTCCAGCGGTTCCTGCACTGTAACGTCACCCCCCCCCCCCTTCACCTTCCCTGCCCCCCACCAGCCAAACAACTGGAGCTGGGTCTCATTGGCGTGCGTTCACGCATGCACGGAAGCCTCTCCCCAAAGTCACCCTTTTCTGCCGTCATAAAAGAATCCGTGAATGATAACAGGAGATGGCAAGATTAAACAGAAAGCAAAGGCCTTTTGAAAAGCACACACAAAAAGCCATGAGACACATGCAAAGGGGGAGAGAAGGCGGGGGCTGCTAGAGACACTGCCGTCAGGAAGAGTGCACGCAGTGTAAACAGGAGCCGGACGAAGCTTTATTACGCCGGTACACAGTACAAATGAAATGTCCAATTTTGCCTGTGCACGTTCAGTTTCACTGGGCTTCAGTATCTCTTAATTCAGTAAGTGCATTAACTACTGAACTAAAGCCAAGACTCAGTGTCCACAGATAAAGGGGGACTTGAAACTAATAACACAAGACAAATGTGGACCTAACACAAGACAAATGTGGACCTAAGAGCCCAAACCGAAGCTGAGTGGTACACTTTACATTGTTCCAGGTGAAAGCTGTTATTGTCAGCCTGGTCATAAGAGCTTGTCCACGGTGGAGTGCCAGACAGAATATGCTGTAATGTGATCTCTTCTGGTATTTCCCTCTTTCTTTCTTAGACAAATACTCCTCCACCCTGCCCACCCCTCAACCCCACCCAAACCCCCTCCTGAACCCCACCCCACCCTCACCCGTCAGCTTTACCAGTTAATGCCATTCTGCCCCAGACGACTTTACACTAGGCTTCGTTTGAGGGGGGAGGGGGGCATATTTCGACGGGGCTGCAGCTGCCTCCAAACACGTCTGACTGACGGGAGTGAGAGTTGCACATGGAAATGAGGTATGAATGCTGCCTGCAGATTTGATCTCTGGCTGTGATGAATGGATAAAAATATTGAGGCTCTCAATATTTTCGGGGAACAAGTAGCGTCACTGGTGGGAGAACCAGGCCAGGAACGAGTGGAGTCGTCACTCTGGATCAGACAACAGAAAGGTCCACATAGCGTGATTAGCACAAGCTGCTTTAAGAGTCCACGCGGGGGGAAAGGGCTGTCGTTTGCCCACGGACTGGTGGGGTTACAGCTTTTACTTTCGTCTGAGTGATTAGTTTCGTTAGAGTAATGAGTTTCATTAGTTGGGGGATGCTGAGAGGAATTTGTCCTCATTGGGCACCAGTGGCCTGAATAGACACTGCTTGGCACACACAGGCCCACATTCACTCAAGTGGTGAGAGTCTATCTAGGCATATTCATTAGAGCCTGACTAATAAAATCCAACTACAGTTGACAAATTCCACAGAAATTATGTTTTTTTTTTCCTGAAAACTATACAGCACCGTGTGGTATTTAAACTGGTGAAGTGTACACAGGGGTTAGCTAAAAATACATTTCATAAAAAAATATGAATACATTTTAATACATACATTTTATTATATTAAGCACTACAAAATCAGTTTATCCTCCCTTTGAGCTTGATATCTGCATGTGAAAAGGGTTATTTTTACCAGCGCTTGTTCAAGGCCCTGCAATCATTAACATTTGATTAAACTCAAGAAATCTGACCTCTGTCTACCACAGTTCAACAGAATGTCAGATACGAATCCCTTTCACCAACACACTCAGTGCAGCACAAGAACAATATCAGTACACGAGATTCTGAATCATAACTATTGCTTCACCCAACTCGATTCAATTACAAAGCCTAGAAGCACCGGGGTCTTCTGACAGTAGCCTGCCTCCTGCCTTTAATGCGACTTTAATCGCGGTCATTAAATTGCGGTAACTCATCTTGCTGTCATGACACAATCTATCCGAGATAATTTAATTTAGCATCATTAGAGCAAGGCCACGGTGATCAAGTTTCTCCACAGATGCGGATCGGAAATCTTCTGTATTGTAAAACCGGAGCATTAGTGGTAATGGTGTGCAAATAGTTACTCATATAACTGTCTGTCTCCAAGACTTTGTTGCAGTGAGTCCGCCACAGAGGCACGAGCCAAAGGAAGCGCTCGAGCTCCCGGTAAAGTGTGCAGTGGTTTGTTCCCATCAAAGGAGACTCAAGGACAGACTGCTCAAGGTGACTAGAGAGCAGAACTCTCGATATGCCCCAGGTGTTTTATAGTGCTAAACGCATTATACGGTAGGATATCTGGAGAAAAAAAAAACAAGCTTGAATGGATCTTTCAGGTGTATTACCAGGTACTCCACTACCTGAATGAGGTCGAATGCCTTAAGATGGACAAGTGAGGTTGAATGAAAAATTAAGATAATTCAAAACCTTGACATGCGTACTCAGAACTACGTGGGAAAAAAATGTGAAAAGCAATGTCATTCTATTTGAAATACACCATTAGCTTATGTAGATAGTATTGTGTTTAACAAGAGAGATATGTACCAGCAAGTTCACTAATTCAACAATAATTCAACTCCCTGTCTGTGTATCCATCCACAGCAAGACAGCGAAGCAGTGGGACCGATGTCAGAAGGCGAAGTAAGCGCTACTACATATTCTTGTGCAGTCTTCAGTGAAATTACTCACAAATGACAGCTTAAGGCAAGCCTCTACCTCCCAACGTGTCTGTTCATTTGGATAAACTCTGTCTCGATATATACAGCAGCCTACTTTTCGACCATGCATCAATGCATCAATAGACTATAAATAAGACAACTGCGACAGATACAACCGTGATTTTCACCTGTCAGCTAAAAGCGGCAAACGTTTTCAGCTAAAAAAAAAGTGTTCCCAAACGCCGAAGGAATATTACACATGAACAGCGTCGTAAACAGAAAAATAGGCACTTTACCTGAACACTTTGAGGCGCAGATGTGAAGCTTTGGTCCCACGCGCGCGGTGGAGCGCGCAGTTACCGCACCGTGCACGCGCGGTGGATCTGGGTGAAGCTGCGCGCAAGATTCAATCGCCTTTCTTAAAAAAAGTAATAGGTTCCCTCTACAAAGACGCTCAGTGAAAGAGACCCAATCACGGTCAATAGCTTTTAGAAATCCATGGCAACCGAGAAAACCCTTCACAACTTCACAACGTTGTGACCGGGTTAACACACCCCCTATGACAGCGACATTATCCCCGCGAATAAAACAGCCTGCCGGTAGGTAGGGACGAGGAGGCTGTTCAGATGCATGAGTAAGGGAACACAAGGAATACGTCCTGAGCATATACAGCAGTTTATTTCTTAACCACATCCTAAATATCCTTGGATATTTAGATAATTAAGCATAAAGATTAAAAACATTAAAAAGTAGCACGTGTCGATTAGGCTTCTAAGGCGTGATTCAATTGATTTGATTTTATTTCGATGTTGGGGAAATACTTGCATGAAGTGACTAGTTCATACCAGCAGTGCTATAAGCGTTATGTTTGGTGCTCGTTGGTTTTCAGCACCTCAGACAGCAGCTCCACGCGCTTCTCCACGCTGCCCGAGGGTGAACCTGAAGACGCTGTAACCTTTCAACCTCTCACGTTTGGTTACGCTCCGCATTATCATGGTAATTTCTCGAGCTGGTATGCACTCTGCAAATGTTCCAGGACATTTAAAAGACACTGTTGATCCTAAAATTCCAATGCTTTTCAATACCGTTTGGTGTTACTGGGGTAAATAAGCAGATAAATTCCTATTTTGCGCAGAATTATTCAACTTTCAAACCTTTTTAACAGCATACACCGAAGTCAAAAGGAGATCCATCTGAACTCTATGCAAGTCAGCCTGTAGCTTATTCCATGTTCTATCCTATACGTCCAAGACAGCAAACAAGCAAAGGTAATCAAAACTAATCTAATTTGGGCCAATTTAATCTTATTGAGGGGGCTTACAAGATGACATTTGCCAGCCACAGAACGTAATTGGATCTTTTTATGAAGCTACCTACTCCTCAAAGGGAACTCTCAGATCTAAATTGATTTATTGTCAGCCTGAGGACACCTGTCAGACATAAGGTTCTACTCCAGAGCCAGAGAAAATGATTTCTGACCCCTCAGCTGGGAAACCTGCGATCAGATAGACATGTGATAAAAGAAGGAGGGGGGGGGGGGGTCCTGCCCAGCTATGCATGAATGATTCACTACAGCTGCCTACGAACAGATAACAGGATTTTAGTATGTCCATATGTACTCTATAGTAACCACACGGTCTTTCAGGTTCGTTTTAAATATTAAATCAATTATGTATCTGTGGTGAAAATTTTCATATTTGCACAATGGCATAGACTTTGTTGTTTTGGTAGGTCAGCATGTCAGAAGCAATATGAAGAGTAAAGGTGAAGTCACAAGAAGACCAGACACTGCCGACTTAAATTCTAAAGACCCAAAAACAGGGAAGAGTCAAAAAACATACTGAGTAATAGATCAGTGAGTTAGACAGAGTCTAAGACAGGGGCAGATTATAAGAGTCCAACAGCCAAAACCAAAGAAGTCTGAAAACAAGCATGAAACAGAATAGAGCAAGACAGATGCCTCAACATTGCTATCAAAAACAATTAGGCAAGGGCTGGCAAACAACATTGCTCGAGGCAGTCTTTAAATGATCCATTTGATTAAGAGGTGACTATGAGAATGTCAAACAGGTGGGTATCGGGCCATTCCAGCCATCAGAATCCTGCAGGAGTAGAGTGTGGGTAAATCTCTTCAGAAGGAACACATGATACTGTGAAGTGGAGACCTTCATATTTACTCCAGATGAGGTATTTAGGGGTAAACGGTCAATGAATTATAGCACAGTCCTCCCATTTTTGTGGAACAGATATAACAGTGGTCAGTGGTGTCTGCGTCCTGCAAAATAAACATCTGTTTATTAGTTATTTTTGCATGCTGACTCCAAATATGCCCTTTGTATATCTAAAATCACCCATATTTATTTTATTCCAGCTTATTCATTTGTCATTAAGTATAGTCTGAAAAGGTAATACCAAGGACAGCAGTATGTTGACAGACCACTACTGGACATCACAGAAGAATGTCCCTGAGGGCAAATAAAGTCAAAATTCATACCCTTTATGTCCACATTTTGTGGGTAATAACAGCTTCATTTATGAATATGTAATATGCATACATATTAAATGTAAATTTAATTGCCCTGTCACTTAAAAACCTTACTTGCTGGAAAAATGAGAAAGTAAATGTCTCCAACTGATGAGTATAATGAAACGAATAACACAAAACCTAACATGAACGTTCACCAACCAGAACTAAAGAAAGCCAACATAACACCATCAATAACTGACAGTCACGCCAGCACAAAGGTTTTGAAATGGAAGAGCGTAATAATGTACTAACACAGGTGGTGCAGACACTGAGACACACGCACCACCTGGGTGGTGCAATAAAGCAAAACAGAGAACACGTGAAACAGAAAATGTAACATAAACAAAAGCCACGTGCAACAGAACCGCCACCCGATGGAACCTGCCGTAGGGTCTTCGTCACACGTGTGATAGAAACATTCTAAAATCAAGTGATTTGGATAGATGGCTGCTCACTGTGTGAAGTGGCACTATTCATTTATACACAAAATGTTTATAGAATGATATTTGTATCCTGGGTCTGTGGGTGCTGTCTCTTAGCAGGTGTTCTGGAGAAGTGTGAATGCTAGTGTAAGGAGTGTAAAAATTAGGTTTGACAAAATGAACTGTCTGGCATATGGTTGAGAAGCAAGAATGCACGTCACTTTAGCAACAGCTAGCAAGCTACTCAAGACCGTTCACATAACATAATACTGACATATCTATGAAGTGTATAGGTGGGAAACTGGAATGTTCTTACCTTGTCAAGTCAGTCATCTAATGCGAACTCTGCTGAATACATATTTCATCTGCTACAGACAAGCCTGAAACCAAAATGCCACTTAAACAGATAGGAAGTGAAACTGGCTATAATACTCATGTCACATTTTAAGGAGTACTGCATGCACAAGCATGCAGGCGTATGGTAAATATATATTAGCTTATTTTAGATTGTACCTTTGCACTTGGTCCCCTGAAAGGGTCAAACTACATATAAATATTATAATCCTCATACAGCTCACAAATTACCAAGCAAAGTCCTCAAAATAAAGTATCCATCTGCATGTGAACCTCATTGTGTCATCGTTTCTTTGTTTTATATCCCAGAAGCTGAACTGGCTCCTCAAACTAAGCCAAATTTGCTTAAAACTGTGTCACTGTCCTAATAATCACTGGTTGCTCCAAACACTAGTCCAAAGCCACTGGTGATAGATGTGCTGCTAAACACTGGCACATTTTATTTTGCCTTATGAATGATCCATGCATTCTTTACCAACGGAAGGTTTAACAATGTTCAAAAATGTATGCTCTCTCATCAAACAATGCTTCTCGTAAAACCGCATATAGCCTTAACTCATTAGATTCAGAAGTCAGGGAGGCAGATCGCTGGTGCAGGAATGAACCATCGGCCCCCGTGTTCCTTTAGCAAACACTAGCTAACTCTGTCAGAGGTGTCAAAGGTCACCAGTTCAGCTTGAATAGAATAACGCCTTCCGCCCACCCCCACCGACCCCCCACCCTGGGATCTCAGCAGTGCAGAGATCTTGCCTTTGACATGCTGAGGGCCACATAATGAGAACAAATGATGTGGAAGTCGTAATGCAGACTGTTTTCTGCCTGCTGAGATCCTCCTTGCACATCCCAAGGAGATTCACGAGAGAAAGACCAGACCGTAAAGACAGAGACCATCCTAGAAGGCTCGCTGTAATCAAATCTCCTTTCATAGTGGGTTAAAAAAAATTCTGGGCAGTTTATATTTTAAGAACAATATATCACAGTATTGCAATAAATGCAATCCAATGGCAACAATACCATGTATTATTATGAAGTTACTTGTTTATAATCTTGTGTTCCAGTGCAGCCATGAGTCTAATCCCTAAGAAAATAATGTTAAGGTCACTTGTATATTAGTTTGAAGCTGACGCATGAGAGAAGATGTTCATTCAGGATACAATAGGAATGCAGTGGGATCACCTACCATTAGACACATTCTCAGGTGGGTTTATTTTATTTATTTATTTGTTTATTTGACAGGGACAGTGTACATTATTTAACATGACTGTAAAAAGTACCAGAATTAGCCTAAAGGCTATTTAGTCCCTGGACAGATCTAAAAATTGTCTACCTAAAAACCAACAATAAGAGGTTACAATGAACAACACAAATATAAAAGAGCAATAAAATAGATATAACACAGTGTTAAAGTTAGTTATGATACAAGCAAAGCAAAGCAAATCAACGACAAAAAAAATTATACTACAATATACTACATTTTCACATAAATGAAGTTGATCTATTGTTCTCTCTCTCTCTCTCTCTCTCTCTCTCTCTCCATGTCTTCAGGTTGGTGAAACATGGGGGATTTGGATTTATCGGGCTGCGAGCATGCTTATTCCCAGGGTGATGTCATCAAGCCTCGCACTGTCTGAATACACAATGTAGAGACAGAAAACACACCAGACATTTTTTTAAAAGAAATGTTGATCCCTTCTTACTTTCCTCTCCTCCGTCCTTTTGTTTTTTGTAACATATCCGATCCATCAGAATCAAACAGGCAAAAGAAAAGCAGATCAGAGTAGTGTGTTTGGCGCATTCACAACACTGTGATTTGCCTTTTACATTAGCTCAAAAGAACAACAATATGTAAATTAAAGAATAAAAGTTGCTTTTGTCCAAAGAGTATAGCCTTTTATATTATCTCACTCTTGAAACCCCCCAGTAAGACGTTTTGCTTTGTCTTTAGCCAACATACCATTCATATCTCGCACCATGGTGGCTGGGTGATATGTGATAGCCTATTAACTGGAGAGTTCCAGTGATATCCATGTAATTCCAATATCATGGTTCCATACTTTGCTTCTCTATAATCCCCCCACCAGGAGTTCCGGGCCTGAACATATTGCTAGGAGAGGCAAGCAAATATCACAGAATGTGCACACGTCAGACTAAATCCTGATGAAAGATCTCATGACGGAGGGAGCCGCGGTGGAGGAAGGGCTGTAACTGGTGGCTGGTAGGCAATTAATATCAGTAGACTGCAGAGGGAAATGCTTTTTCTACGGCCTTAGGGGGAGCAAGATGTGTCGTCCCTAGAGAATGCTTTCCGTGCTGGTTAGAGCCCTCACCGTGTGCTTCTGTGAAGTCGTTTACTCTTAATGATTATCTTGTGGCGACAAAGGCTTGAAGGACAGGCTCGTCGGACAGGTTGGAATAAAAGCAAACTGCGGAATGTGGAACATTTTTAAAAGGATAGAAATACAGACGGCGGTTCATCGTAATGGGAAACATTGCTGTTCGTGTTTTGTTAAAGGGGCTGCGGTTGGTGGTATGCGCCAGGGCGAGGTGTTAATATGCACATCTCTGGAGACTGCTCATCAGAGACGTTCTGGCCCTCACATACGGAGCTGCTGTCTAGGGCTACGCTGCGATAATCTAACATAACATAATTACAATCCTCAGTAGACGACTACCGCAGAATCCTGGTGATCATGCAAATAATTGAGTGCCCGTTCATGCCCTGACGTCCTGGAAGGGACTCGCGTCTCCCTATCAGATCTCGGCACAGCACAAAAGAACTTCTATGTTTCAATTTATCTCAGCTGATCTTACACATTAGGATTCATTGTTGAGAAAATGTGGAGCCTCAGAGTAATAAAAACAATATTAATATACTTGAGAATAAAACAGGGTCCCTGAGGCATGCCGGTTGTACTCTGGCACAATGGCCCTGTTGCCGTCTCATCATGCTGCTGCAGTTTGGTCCTGAGTCGTAGAGTTGACTCAAACGTGATGATGGCCCTCCCTAGAGGAACTTAAGATTGGATTTTGGTCACATTTCAGTTCAGAAGCTTGTTCCAGCTGTCAGAGGCTGATCAAATGTTTAGTGATGAGCCAAACGATGGACTCTGGGGAAGGATTATACTGTGGACTCAGCAGAGGGTGATTTAAGGGAGAGTACAGGCAATCGATTGCAGCAGTGTCCGAGTCCGAGTATGCGAATTTAGCTTCCATGCTAACTAAAAAGAAAAAAAGATTCAAATCAATGTGGGTGATCTTGAGTATATTTGCCCTCGGTGTTTACACTCTAAAATAATGTGTAATGTTTAACTGACAACTAAGAACATCAAGGAATGAGGCTAGGGGGACAAAAAGATAAAGAGAGAGAGAGAGAGAGAGAGAGAGAGAGAGAGAGAGAGAGAGAGAGAGAGAGAGAGAGAGAGAGAGAGAGAGAGGTGCAAACCTGAGGGAGAATAAGAGCGATAGAGAGAGAGATTGGCATGGGGAAAGCCGCTGTGAGACAGGAGGGAGAGTGAGACAGGAGGCAGGTAGTAGAGCTGGAAACACAGCTTTCAAGCGGACCAGAGACTGTCAGCTTTCTATGTGATTATCCGTCCAAAACACTGAATATGAATATACACTGTGTGCCTTCTGAGGCGAGAGCGGCGGATAGGGCACCAGTGACTAGGTGTTAGCACTTCTCCTCTCCACTGTCACTCATAGACATCTCACTTCCCCACATGAAGGAGTTGTTTCGAATGACAGGCAGCCATCACGACGGGCCGCAGGCTCCTTATCCCGCCGCTCTGACATTTATAAAGCGACAAGTCAAACTGAAATTATGTGAATGGCTTTTTAAATGACATGTCAGTGCTTATCACTGAGACCTTGCGTCCGGAGCATCAGCTTGTGTGGCCGTATGAATCTGTAATTAAGTGAGATCCTCCTGTGGGCACTACTGCTCCGATGCCTGGTTGGAGTATAGTTTTTGGATTTACCATGATTTGCTTGTTTCGAGCGTAGGTTACGGGTGCTTGTGATCAATATACTGACGGATGTCTGCATTACTCAGCAGGCAGTTCGTCCTTACGGGAAACGCAGATAATCAGATCATGATGTCATAATGCCACGATGTCATAATGCCACAGGCGCCGGGAAGAACGACGTGGTGCAGCATGAAACAGACCTTCCCCACCGCACCCCCACACATAACACACACACACACACACACACACACACACACACACACACACACACACACACACACACACACACACACACACACACACACACCCTGTCTCTGCTTCCGTCCCTTGTATCTACACAATGGGCCTCAGTGTAGTTCTGTTCAGACGAGGGATTGGATGAGCTTACCAGTTGAAAGCGATTTTCCCAGTTCTTTGTCTGATTCCCTCTGGAAAATCTGACACTATCACTATGGGACAGTTCTGTTCAGCTACTGGTTCTATGTGGACAAGGCTCATGTTTTACAGTGTGACAGCTAGAAAGGTCTAGCGTGAGCCTGTTTAAGGATTGTAGGACCAACAAAATGCAGTGAAAATTGCCTGGTCTGAGAAGATATGTGCCGTGCAGCCCACGTTATACCCTAAGCTTAGTGGTCTAAACAGATCTAAATCCTCTCATTTCTAAATGTCCTAAATGTTTGTTTTCTTTTCCTCCCCCATCTATTGCTGCAACTGCTTTGCAGCACCCAGCAGTTGCTATGGTGATAGAAGCTACGTGGCATACAGGAAGTTCATTAACTATCCAACTGCATATCATTAGATAGTGTCCAACACGTAGGCCAGTGAATGCTTTAGTACCCAACCTTTATTTTTGGACACTTGCCTTAAACAAATTCATCGTTTTTTCCCCAATGCAGACGACAGTAAACGATCCTTCTCCTGACCCGACAGGCCAGAGCGTTTTAAGAGTCCGAACTCTCCTCTTTTTGGGAGACGTAAATATGGCTGTTGTATGTCTGAGCCAAGCAGTGATCTGGACGGGCCACGCGTGTTTGCGCCCCGTCTGGGTGTATGAGGCGGCAGAGGGGGCGGGATGTGGCCACACACACTAGAGCGCCTGATAAATCAGGCCGGACACAGTGGCCACTGGTTCTGGTGCTCGACCACGTCTGTTCGCCCGCACAAAGGCGAGCAGTGTTGCAGGAAAATCCCTGCTATTTACTTCAGGATGTTAATCAAAGTGAAGCTGCTGTAAACATCTTGGTTAGGGAGCCGCACAACGCAGATATAAAAGAGCTTTTATACTTCTCTCATAGATGGAGGGGGGGGGGGGGTGTCTTCCCATCGGAACCTCGTTGGTGACTGATCTTTCCTATTAAGCAGACATTAAACGAAAGAACAACACCCTTCATCTGTTGCAGTGCTGTTGCAAATGTGTTGTTGTTCATTAGTAAATTATAAATAAATAAACAAACAGACACTGAGTCGATATGGGTATGAGGTGAGTCAGTATGCGTATTAGACATATGTTACGAAACCATGACCAATATGTCATGCCAAGTTTCACTCACCAGGTATGACCAGGAATGTAAGCAAAGGTGCATTTGGACACAGTAGGCGCTGATCGGTTCTGTTTTGCGTTAATTAGCTGCTGTGGAGACAGGCAGACGTTGTATGTGGCAGTTTGACGAGACGAGCAGCTCTCCCTGGAGCAGGTGACACTGTCTTTCCTCCTTATCAAGACAAATAAAGCAGCACTTTGATGATATCTTCTAGGATGCAAGACCCTCGCTTCCTGACGCCGTCAGTCATGAGGCAGTCATGTTTCTACCTAATCAGGCTTCTGTCTGCTTGGTGTGTGTGTGTGTGTGTGTGTGTGTGTGTGTGTGTGTGTGTGTGAGAGAGGGGGGGTCTAGACTGTATAATGAGTAACTTGTAGTCTGCTCCGGAACATCCTTTGCCCGTCTACGACATGCTGGCCTTTAGAAATGGGCCATTGTCTTTGTGGAATTAAAGGGGAGAGAGAGCACGTGTTAATGGCTATAATGAATTTATAATAGCTAATTTCTGAAACTACAAGTAGGCCTAGTCCATGTGATGAAATAAAAGTACAACCATATAGATGAGAAATAGAGAAATATATGAGAAATATATGAGAAATATGCATTTCAGTCTTTATTAAACATTTTAATGTCTGTATACACTGCAATTATCGCACATACACAAACCTGCATTTCTCTATATATAGGACATCGTAATTAGTACTATGGGATGATTTTAACACATGCTCAATCAGGCAATGTTTTAATCAAAGGCTAAATGCCTTTTTTTCTGATTACTGTATTGAACACGAGGTAAAAGAAGACAGGTTGCCAAGGTGCTATTAAAAAATGGCGTGTAAACGATTAGAGAAGCTCTAACATAGGCTCAACGTCCATTTCTATAAACTAAAAACCGCTTAATGTGATCTGGTGCCCGGCTATGTTCAACTAATGAGTAGTGTGGATGGTTTGGACTTTTGCGTTACCCATCCGTGGATGGTTTAGACGCGTTATGCAGCTTGCGCCAAACTGGGTGTTGAATGTAAGGTTGGGCTGCCCTCTGCTGGCTGATCTTGTAACACAAGTTCACATATCCTTTTTGGCCTTTAACAACTCCCTTATGCCATCCCCCATTTCCTCAATCTAGAGGAAAGACCTTTTTGCTAGCAACATTTTTATAATGCTAAAAAAAACCTCTAGAAGCTAGAAAAATAATAGGAGTCGCAGCAGTATGTAACCCTACACGCTGTAGCAGCACGTCTACCCATTATGTGGCGTGTGAATGTTTCCTCTGCCCTGCGTTGCCCCCTGATGGTGGAAAAAAACAGTGAACCTCTGACAATAAAATGCACAGATTGGCCTGAACCCATCACCCAGAATGCGTACTGTAAGACTGATAAGCATCTTCTCATTAGTATACAGTACGCAACACTGTATTAAGCCAACATGTAGGCCAATATACTAACAACAGATATACACAATGCACACAATATTCTGCATATATACATACGAAATGCAAAATGCACAATAAACCATATAAAACTGCTCTTTGAATATGTAAATATGATGCAAAAATGATATAGTATAAACCAAAAATGCAGCCATGCTTTAGCTGTTTGTGGGATTTTAATGAGATCCAAATCGATTCAGTGACTTGGCTTATTAGTAAGACAGATGCTTGAACTTGTTAATAGTGTGTAGTGCTTGTGGCCAGACTCACGGAACATGAGGGCTAGAGTGCATCGGCTTTTGTGATTCCTGATTCATAGACTGTGGCGTGGCAGGTTGTGGGCGGCAGGTAATTTGTGACTTTAGTCGCCTTCGTGGTGGTGGTCAGTATGTGGGGACTCACAAAGCTTTTGTATCACACTCTCGTACAATGTCCCTGAGAGAGGTGTTAACAGAGATGTTACGATGACATGCAGTCATCAAAACCAAATAATCAAAAACAAATCAAAAGCAATGCACTGATTCCCATCCTTTGGCATACAACGTAGTGCTGGGCGGTATACCGGTTCGCACTGAAAACCGGTGTTTATTTTTGTTACCATAAGAATTTTTCATATACCTGCCACACCGGTTTAAATAGCTTTCACGTGTCCGGAATGCAGCACGGTCGTTAATTGTTTCTCAAGTGACGCTTTTTATTGCTGCGCCGCTAAGCAAGCATGCAACAGAGCACAAATCTAGCTTGCTGAAAATGAGGGTTCTGAACCACAAAGGAACTTTTGCCAAAGAAAGGAGCCGTGTCTGTTGTCAGGAAGTACATCAGCTTTTAAAGGTCGGATGTGGACCAAAAACTTGCTGCAAATGCTGTCGAGCAAAAGTTGTCGTGGCTGGTGGTAACAAGATCAATCTGCTGCACCACCCATAAACTTGACGCGTCGCGACTGACGTGAGGGTCCGCGCGGCAAAAATGATGCAATCGCGGTGGCGTCGAGCTCGTGCGCCTCTCGATTTATGTAACTTCGTGCGTTCCGTTCTTCAGCGCTGTGTTTTGCGCTTAGTCATGTTTGCAGGGTTCATTCACCTTTACAAGGTGGAATTCAAGCCCTTGTACGTCACTTTCAAGGTCAATTTTCAAAAATTTCCAGCACCTTCAGCTTAAGTTACATATTTATACAAATACACACATGGTCGAAATGATTCGAAATAATTCACTTTTTATCAAATTAAGAGATGATACCGTCTCTCCAGTATTCGACCACTGTTATTATTTATTTGTTTAAATATTATGTTATTTATTTAAAGTTAAGATATTTGGGACTTTTCAGCCCTGTCTACTTTATGTCTAACTATTTGTTATTAACAAACTGGTGTGCAATGTATAATATTACGTGTAACTGGTTTTGCATTTTTACTGCAACTGTCTTGCTATATTATTCATTCACTACTTTAGTGCTACCATTTGAAAACTGGTCATATGGGGCCATGCAAATCTGTATTACATGTAATACTTAGGTGGAGACATTTTTCTAACAGTGAATCGGGTACTCTTAACTACTGTACTGCAGTAATTCTGTTCGTAATCAGTGCTGTTAAAACATCATGCCTGGGGGAGGGAATCGTCAAATTACTGTGAAACCGATATAATATAAAAAAAAACAGTGATATAGAATTTGGTCATACCGCTCAGCACTAATACAACGTCATTTCTCATTTGAAGTCTAACATCTCCAAAGTGTGTTTTTGCACTTTAGTGATATTTAAAGACACAATTGCTGCCTTCACAACCCCTTGATAACCGTATTCGCATTTGTCACTACCACCCATCAGCTACAAAATGTGGTTGCTGCTATTTCCAGCCATGTAGCCAAAACTTGAGTTCAGGCAACAGCCTTCAGGGGCACAATACTGCTGGGAGTGTGTGTACAATACTGCTGGGAGTATGTGCACAATACTGCTGGTAGTGTGTGCACAATACTGCTGGGAGTATGTTCACAATACTGCTGGTAGTGTGTGCACAATACTGCTGGTAGTGTGTGCACAATACTGCTGGGGGTATGTTCACAATACTGCTGGCAGTGTGTGCACATTACTGCTGGGAGTGTGTGCACAATACTGCTGGGAGTATGTGCACAATACTGCTGGGAGTGTGTGTACAATACTGCTGGGAGTATGTGCACAATACTGCTGGGAGTATGTGCACAATACTGCTGGGAGTATGTGCTTCTGAACGTCTACAGCAGGGGTACTCAACTGGCGGACCGCGGTCCGGATCCGGACCCGAACGCAGTCCTGTCCGGACCCAATCTCATTCCTGATTAACTGGATACGGACCAAAACAAAACCGTAGCATTTATTTCAGGGCTATTGACAAAACACTCCGTCACGAGTGTTACGTTTGTCACCCCCGCTCAACAATTTACGTTCGCCACCCCGCTCAACAACAAGCCTGCCTGGTTGACGCTTCGCGAGCGGCGCGAGGGTCCGCGCGGCAAAAATTACGTAATCGCTGTGGCTCCGCGTGTGCGCGAGTGCCTCGCGCGCTGTCGGTTCGAGAGGTCGTGCACCTCCCGAATTTTGTAACTTCGCGCCGCGCTTCAGCGCAATGAACAAAGTCACGTTTTCAGGGTTCATACACCTTTATAAGGTGGAATTAAAGCACTTGTACGTCACTTTCAAGGTCCATTTCAATATTTCCCAGCATGTTAAACATAATTACGTTAAATATTTATACATATACTCGAAATAATTCGCTTTTTATCACATTATTTAATGGTTGTTTATTTAAAAAACGCCCAATCTTCACGTCTTCACGTTCTCTCATGTTTCGTCCTGGAATTACAAGAGGCTCGTATTTGTTAACCTAATACAAGAGAACTATTCAGTCAGACAGCTATTTGTTGTGAAACCAAGTAGTTACAATTTCAAGCATTTTAAAGTACTTTAACCTAAACTCCAGCACTTTTCAAACCCGAAACATATAGCAACATTAAAATTGGTCAGGTAAATGTTAATTCCCCTGTTTTGAGGGGTGTTTCTACCACATATCGTTTCGGACAAAACGCCTATCATTTCGGAGAACACTGCAGTAACGCTCGCGAAAGTATAAACGCCTCCACCGTTCGCACCCCCCCCCCCCCCCTCCCCCGCTCAACAACTTACGTTCGCCACCCCCGCCGCACCGGACCTCAGGTCACAGGTATCTGCCAAAATTGGACCGCGGACAAATTTAGTTGAGTACGCCTGGTCTACAGAATCCCGTCACCTGCAGAAAGAGTCACAGCTTGAGTGCAGTTATGTAGCCCCATTCTAATCTACAAGGCAGCTAGTCAATGAAGAAAAAGAAACATGTTGGCAATAGTAGCTGTATTATGAAGTAAGATAAAAGAAAGAAAAGAGCTCTGTAGTGTAGTTCTATATAAAAGTTGTGTTGTAACTTTTCATTAAAGATGCACCTGTTGTATTCCATTCTGTCAGGGTGTTGAGTTTATTATCAGTGATCAAATGGGGGCAATCTGTACATACATATATATATATATATATATATATATATATATATATATATATATATATATATATATATATATATATATATGATATACATATACATATGATCACCATTCATACACTAACCAGCTGATAAGTTAGAAATATTTATTTACTTGCAAAACTTGTAGGTCTACAGCCAGAGATCATAACTCTTCTGCTGCCACACACAGTCAGCTATCGTCCAATATTTCATCAAAGGTCAGTTTCTAACCACGGAAAGACTGCTGGCTGGATATTTTGGGCTAGCAGACCAATCTTAACCCAGCAATGGCAAAGACACTTTGAGTCTCAAGTAACACTGCTGTGCCTTATATGCTCATACCAGCCCAACATTCACTACTGACCACTACCGTGTCACTGTCACTGCTCCATCGCTAATGGTCTGACACCAAAATAAGATCTGGTCACTAGTGATACCGTGGTAGGAAACTGACCCGGCGTTATTTTCACATTTATGGACAATTCTGTAAATCCCTTTCCCTTTCTCCACTTCTCTGTCCCTTTTCATTAAGGTCAAAGTTGAGATATAGCTGTTATTTAAAACAAGTTCTGAATAATACAACAAAAATACAAAAAAGACCCACATGACTATACTGTTTCCCTGACAATACTTCTTTTCCAAAAAGGAGATATAAAGCGTTCTTTCAAAGCTTAAATGATTGCCCTATTAATTTGAGTTTAAGAACATACTGAGGCAGCCATGTTAACGAGTGGTCAGTTTCTCTATACTAGAGCCAGACACTTGATGGGAAGCCACTCTTCACATGATCTATCCTACAAAAGAGGGAGCCTGTACACTTTCAACACTTTAACTTTAACTAGGCTAAATGTGCCCTTGCCCATAGGGTGCCTCACCCTATAGTCTCCTCCAATTCTCCTCCTCCACCTGTGATAAAGAATAATTTCTGACTGTCTTGGTACAGGGTAGACCAAAGATACAGTGGCCTGCTGCCTTAATTGTCCATGCAGCCTCAAGAGGGACCATTTTAGTGCCCTTGAGAAAGGATCCTGTCCTTAATTACTTTAGTTATGGCGCTGCTGGAAAAATGTGAACAAGTATATGTGGTTTATAAAGTGCTTCCTAGCATGAAAATGGGTTTAAGATCCTTCTCTAGAGATAACTTCATCATTTATTTAAGTGCTATATCAAACAAACTCAACTACATCTGCCACAGTTTTCCATAATTAATGGCGGTAACCTTCGATTTTTTTTCCTTTGTGTTTGAAAGATGTTTCTTTATTTTCTTTGTATGATTGTTTTGTAGGAGTGTCGTCCATTGTGCCCAAAGTTCAAATAATGCTCTGCATAACTTATTGTGTGCAAGTGATTAATTATCTAGCCAATATAATGGACTGTACTATTTATCAACCATGAAGGAAACCAGTTGTCTTGGGAACTGAGAACATCTATAGTTTTACCCATCCAGACATCATGTGCTTCGAGATAAAAGACTCAAGCTGTGTATGACCAACTTGGGCACTTAACAACATTTGTTAGTCCAGAAAGCACACCACCATTTTAAGCACTTCTAACAAGCCCCACGCAAAGGTCATCCTAACCTGCAACGCTGGACCAATCACAGTCCACGCAGCTCCAGACGTGCTTCAGGTGAAACCGCTGCCACGAATGTAGCACTGCTGCTAACTGCGTGCAAAATTTGGCTGAGATCTCAATCAAGGGAGATAATCCCAAAGTGCACTTCTGCTAAACTAATCCAGCTACTCTATCCAGCACTCCCACTCCCTTGTCTTTTCTGTAAAAAAGATGAGAATTTCCGTTTATTCATGGGAGAGCCACAAAAAAGAGATTCGATAATGAAATATATGTCTAAGATGAGAAAAGTGCTTACAAACAAAGGAGACAAGAAACCAATCACTTGCGTTAAAAATCTATACAGCCAGAAAATGAAATCATATTGATATGATGACCTTTTCAAAATACCTCAGACATAAGTAGCCAAGGAAGTCCTCTGTTAAGCAAGACTAATAAGAGGGTAAAGAAATTGATGTAGTGCAGCTGGGTGCAGTTTCAAGCTGCCCTGTTCAGAACGACTAAATGAAGACCTGCCACTTTGTCCATTGTAAAGCTCAAAGAAAGTGTTGAAGGCTGAATCGCCCCAGATTTATAATCAAAGCACCACATTCAAGTAAAAGGATATCAATATCCTGAACAACATGTTTGTGTGTTATGCATGAGCTCACAAAAGCATTTTGAAAAGAATGTCTAAATGGGTTCCAAAGGAGTATATTGCATGCTTTCAGCAGTTTTCTTCAGTGGCAGGCAACAGTTTATATGCAACGTGGTATTTTTCCTCGACACCAGCCTCTTTAGTATCCCCAGTGCCGTGTGTTCTCCCAGGCCCCTGAAAACACACAAACAAAACATGAAATCAGCGCAGTCACCAACATCCAGCCCCGCACCTGCTCTGCATCACCTTTCCAGCCGTCCCCCGGTATAAGCCTCCAATTACAGCGGGCACAACACGGGGGCTCGTCCGGGACGGGGTTTGTTTTAAGCCGAGTGAAAGCAAGAGTCACGGAAGGGCCTGTTTGATTAATCTGCACAGTCAGTGTGTGTGAAAGACCCAGGGAGGCCTTCAGGGAGCAGGGGCTGGAGGGATGAATAGAAACAGAAAGAGAGAGAGAGAAAGAGAGAGTAGGGATGGGATGGGGGAGCAAGGCTCAACCGGAGAGCAAGGGAGGTGGCCGTTGACAGTCCCTCTCCTCATTAGAGGGCCGGTGGCAGGGGCCTGCTGCTGCATTCTGCTGGATTGCGTCTCTCCTGCGGCACTTGAAGCCCTCTGAAGCCTGCTGGTGCTCAGTGGTTATGTCAGGCGGAGAGCTAAGCCACACTCCTGCCGTTCCGCTGCACTGTTTTGACATTAATTATCCACAAAGTCCAGTGCTGCCAAAACTTTTCAGGGCAACTGTGTTACATTTATTTATTTATCTCTCTTCTCACGTATTGACTTTTTGTTTATCAACTGCAGCGAGACGGGAAAAAAAAGGCAAGAAGTTAGACAGCGTATGCACGTAAGAAGAGTGGTCCACCCTAAAACGCCCTTCCACCGCATCATTGAGTACTAGCAGGTAAACGCTCAGGAGCTGGGAGCTTTAGAGGGGGGCAGATGTGTAATGAAGAACACGGCAAAGGAGAGGTGAACAAAGAACACAGGGTAGACTGGAGAGGGAGATGTGTGTGATCTGAGCGCACGAGAGTGCAGCTGGAGTGGGGGGGGGGGGGGGGGCGGGTGGAGTAAGGGGGCAGGTAGAGTGGGGGTGGGTGGAGTAAGGGGGCAGGTAGAGTGAGGGAGGTTGGTGTAGCGAGGGGGCGGGTGGAGTGAGGGGGCCTATGGAGTGAGGGGGTGGATGGAGTGAGGGGGCTGATGGAGTGTGTGTGTGTGGTTGCATCCAGTGATCCAGCAGCACTGTGGTGTCTGAGCAGCTGCCGGTGGCCTCCACCCTGACTGGCACGGTGACAGAGCAGATCCACCCTGTAACCCGGGTGATCAAACAGCAAATTGTCACGACAATAACATTTTAGCACAGGCACAGACAGATGGAACAGACGGGACAGACGGGACAGACGGGACAGACGGAACAGATGGGACAGATGGAACAGACAGGACAGACGGGACAGATGGAACAGACGGGACAGACGGGACAGACGGAACAGACGGGACAGACCGGAACGGCCCTCACTCGCCACATTTCAGCAGAGGCTTCGTCGGGAAGTGGGTCATAACAACCTGGTCCAAGAACAGAGGAGGTCCTGCCTCCGTTCTGTTGTAGGAAACACCTGAGTCTACACGGGCTTGCAGCATCAGCAGACAAGACCAAGAGTGTTCGGCTTTCATGAAATGGACTATACTCTCACTCAGCAGTGGCTTTATTAGAAACACCTACCAAATATCTTAAAGCACAGGCCACTTTATTAGGCACATATGTCTTAAAAGTGGGTACGTTTACAGACCCGCATTCATTGCATTCACACTGGCATAATGTAAAGGGTTGTGGTGAACTGGGACAAATGTATCACACCCAGCAGCTTTGTGGGGGATTATACACATGTCATTGTCACTGCAGTGGTCTGTCAGGCAAATATTTCCCAGCAACCATGGTTCAGTGGTCAGAACCTGATAAATGACTGATGAGAATATGTCGTTGCAATAAACTTGCCCTGGTGTAAAGTGATGGCTGCGTGGATGTCTTCTCTTTCCCAGTGTGCACTGCTGCACTGAGTGTGCTGATTTATTTCCTGTCCCCACTCTGGACCCTCTTTCCCCACCTGAGAAGCACCTCAGTTTGACAGGAATCGGGTGCTGGCTAATTGTGTTAAATAACTGTAACAAGAACACTCTTAGTGCTGTTTCAGGATGATTTGACTGTTTCCTTAGTGATAACATAAAAAGATAATGATTATTTAGCGTGCCTCAGGATACTGTATCTGTATCTCAGGATCTCAGAATCTGTATACATACATTTTCCTTACAAAATGGCCACTTCCTCTTAGCATTCCTGATCTGCTTATGTAATATTCCAGATTTGCTTGGTATTGAGTCCCTCTGCTCATTCTTTAGGTGCGGAAGGACCCTGGGTGAGTGTTAAAGGAACGCTGCTTCAAATGGAGCAATTTGATTTATTCATCACGCGCTTTTGACGAATGATCCTTGGCTTGTCATTCTCTGCCTTGACATCTGTTTAGTATTAAATCAAGGCCATTAGCTTTAAACAGCAAAGTGTGTTCAGAGCAATCTAACCTCTCATTATGTTAGATGGTCTTACACAGGCACCATTAAGCTGATTCACATGCTACTCTGTTCACAAAAAATCTCCCAGAGCCAGAGTAATAACTAAAGTGAATGCTTACCAATATGAGTCTGAAACTTTTGACAAGTTGCATTAAATCGTTTTTTTTTATGTGATAACTCAATCTTTGCGGGAGGCAGAAGCCCACATGGATTTTTTTGCAAGTCCAAGTGAATATCCATGTTCAGACCACCATGGCTTGGGCATGAAGAAGACTCACTAAACACAGAATCCTCCAAGGTTTTCCAGAGGATTGCTGGTGTCTGTTGATGCCCCAGCTGTGTGAAGGTTTTGCTGACCTCAGCCAGAGAGCGTGAAGAGCCTGAAGGTATATGTGCAGGTGCAGTGTTCTCTGCTGGGGACGTGCCTGCCCATGCCCAACAGACTGAAGACAGCCAATGAGAGAAGGGCATGGGGGAGATTTTTCTTCCTCACCTTCCATTTTATCAAATGCTGTAAATAACCAGAGCTTCAAATTAAATGCATATATTGAAAAATAATCATTTAATTAACCTAACTCATACGTTTGCTTCTGTAATGAAGTCATAAAAAATAATAGACCTCCATAATTCAAAAAGGCAGGGAGTGGACAAAACCACATCACGTCTATAAAGCAGCTACACAGGTGAATCCTATTCTACACAGGTGAAGTGTGTTAATTAGAAGGATTATTCTATCAGAGGGCTTAGACAGTCAGCTCAAAGGTTTCGTAAACTGTAATGAAGGCTGAGAGTCTCGAACCTCGAGCTCAATAAACGTGCACATTACCACCAGACTGAAGAACCAGGTCTGAGCTACAGCAGCCTTGTTGGACAATCTCTCTCACATGGTCCAGTCTTCAAAATCGCAATAATGTGCCAAGCATTGACCGAGATGAAGGGCACAATACACAATAGCAGCCTTTAAACAGGCGACCGCTTTCAAACCACTTGTACCCAAGGCCAACGCAGAAAGAAGAAAAACCTGGTATAAGGGGCTCGAAATCAGAATTCCCAGGAAATGGAGAAATGTAAGATGTGTTCGACGTGTCCATTCATCCTTTCCCAACATCTGGATGTGTTTACATTTGGAGAACGCATCAGCATTTTAGTGTAGTCATTATGGGCAATGGGAGTCATTAGGGACAATGATCACTCTGCATGGCTGTATAATGGCCACGCAATAGGAGGTCGTTTTTCGGCGCAATGTGCTTCCAATGGTGCATCTTCGGTTTCCTCATGAGGTTGCCATATTGCAAGATGATTAATCCCCCATACTGACTGATTAACAAATTCACGAGCACTAGGACGTGTTCAAATTCCTCCCATTACCATCAGCAGGCCGGAGGATCAGTGCAGCTTCATGGGAAGCTCCACAGTGCAGACTATTGTCTTTTACAACCTTTATCTCTTAAAGAACCAGAGGACTTTGGTTCTTGAAGAACAGACCAGAGTCCCACTGTCCCACAGGACTTGTCTGGCACTGTTCCGAGGTTTAATGTTGTGAAGTTTGAAGGCTGATAGCCAAGATAGTCCTCACTTCATATCATGTTGGGTGTTTTCAATTATTTTACCCACCTCGTGCATATTTATTCTGTTTGCTATTCGTAGATAATGCTTCATTCGTAGTTTGCCACACATCCTAAACTCAACAGACAGCCATAATCAGAACAGGCTTTTGTTCAGCTGGTGATGGTGAAGTGTGTCAGAGTTTCTCACATCTACACACTGCACAGGTCACACAGATGCAGGTGGTCAGGAGAGCAGCCCCCCCCCCCCGTGCCCAGATGAAGGGCACGGGGACAGCAGGGAGAACAGGATGACACGAGATGGCATCGTGGTACTGACTTGCCCACCTCGTTCACACATGTCAGTGGCCCCAACCTCCGGCGGCTCTGCGGGCTGGGGGTGGGGGGGTGGGGGTTTGTTAGCTCATGTTTGGCTCACGTGCTGCTCATACAGGAGCCAAACAGGAGCACAAGGACAAAGATCGCCCCGTGCTTGACTTCAGCGCCGAGCGTCGTCTTCCCATAAGCCCAAGCTTGTACTCACACTTCACTCACTCTTTCTGTCACTGGGTGGCTTAATGTTAGCTGCTTAATGGGGTGTGTGCGAGCTGCTAGATCTCATATCGTCATACCGCTGTCTTAATGACAACTGTCATCATCTGCTACATGCATAGGGCTACTTACAGAAAGTGACATTTTGGCAAAATCTGTAGGGAAAGTCTTGTTAAAGCAATAAAAGGAAAAATATATTACAAGAAATGTAAATTCTCTACACCTGATTTTTTTTTTTTATTTATATATTTTTAACTTTTTTTTTTGAGTGGATAATGTTTTCCAATGAATTTTTGCTGAAAGATAAAGGCTGGTTTGAGAATTTGGCTATAAACCAAGAGTCACATTCTACTACTGTAATTGAATGTTCTGGACTTAATGCAGTTTCTTAACATGTTTACATATTTGAAATTGTACAAAAATACATGGACATGGGCTGCTTTGATATTCTAATATATATATATATATATATATATATATATATATATATATATATATATATAATATGTATTATCTTATAAAATGGAGTAAAAAAAAAAAAAACACGGATTTTTTGCTGTGTGCAATGTGCAATAACTGCATCCATCTATGCCTAACAAATCGAGATGAAACTTTACAAAAGCCTAAATGTCAGGGGGGGATTCATGCTCCCAAGTGTGTTTTCATCAGGAAAAGTCTATTTAAGGTTGTTCCCAGCTGTCCTGAGAAGAATGAAAACACATTTTCCTCCATCAATCCCTTCTGTGTTGTATAACTGGTTGTATCTGACATGGAAGAAACTACTCTGGGGTCTGCTATCTTTATGGGTCTGGCACAGGGGCTGTGTGCTGTGTTCCTGCAGGCACACAGCCTTGTGATTTCATATTTTCTCTGCTCCAGCAGATGTAAGACATAATTCAGAAGCTAATTATCAGGCGCTTCGTGACTTGAATCAGGTGCATGGAGGCAGGGGGATATATGAAACTGCAGGGCAGTGGCTCCCTGGGACCCCAGTCAAGAACCCCTGAGACATAATATAGGACCAAAAATAACCATTACTGTGGTTCTATATTCCATCCTTACCACAAACACACACACACAGAGTTGTATATTCTCGTTTATCTGTTTTAACTTCCTCCCTGTGTGAGGAGCTACACTGACAGCTGTTTAGCCTTTACACACCTCAGCTTGCTTTCAGCTGCCAAATCATTATTCCTCATAAGTAAGCCAAGCTGTGTTGAAGAGGTGAGGTCTCCTCCTGATTTAAAAGGCGGGTAGTCTCTCGGGAAAAATTAGTTTCCTATTGGCATTTTTTGTTGTTTTTGTGGGGAATAACAAAGCAGCACTTCTCGAACACTAGCGATGTGAGCTCCTGCTATTGTAGACACCACACGAGAGACTGGAACACTCCTGTCTTTTGAAGTGTCAGAACATGTATGTATGTGATAAAGGCATGTCCTCTTTATGATCTAAATTACTGACTTCAAGACTGCTTGTGAAAGCAAGCCTCACGGTCTGTCAGAAATAGCTACCAATAAGGCACAGTGCACACAGACACACACACAGACACACACACACAAACACACACACACACACACACACACACACACACACACACACACACACACACACACACACACACACACACACACATTGTGCCCAGCTGGTGCTCCCTATGATGAATTAGAGGGTTATTTTCAGCCTCGGCTCCCTGCAGAAGGACCTGGCAGGAACCCAGTAGCAGGTCAAACTGGCACCTCCAGATCGGGTTGGGGAGCACCAGGTCCAGCCTGGACAGGGCTTGGTCCAAGCTTCTCCAGCAGAGCAGAAGGAGGTTTCACGATCATCTGAACCCGAGGCTGATTGACTGGCAGGACTCAGAAGAAGTGGGATGATGGACATATGCCCGGCGGTCAAAACAAACAAATCGGACAGATGCTTTGGAAGAGAGCAGGAAAAAAATAGTGTTTGGCCTTAAGATGTTTGAACAGCAACAGAGAGGGTGAAATACTTTCTGAAAAAGAGCCCACATATGCATGCGTGCACACACACACACACACACACACACACACACACATACACACACACACACACACACACACACACACACACCCAGGTCTTCCAGTCACCTCTAATGCCTGTCACCACCAGCTCATGGAGAGTGTGTGATGGCACACTTCTGATCAAGAGCTACTTATGCGGTGTGTGTGTGTCTGTGTGTGTGCTCACCATGTTCCTGACAGCGGGCCCAGTTTTAACGAGGCACACCTGGTCTCATTCATAATAGAAGGCATATTTCATATTAATTTGGTGCCACGTCTCTGTGTCCTGGGTGATGTTCAACAGCTGCAGGACTTCTCTCAACACTGCATTATGCATGCTGTATCAGTGTCATTTCAACCCAAAGATAAAGTCTTCACTGCTAATCCACCCACCCTATTAAAGGCTGTTGAGATCCATCCTTCTTCATCAATGTGACAGAGGCATCAACTGACCCCACCGCCTGAAAAACTTATTAGTAATAATGGTAACGGTAGAGGCAGTGAAGTAATATTAGTAATAACCACTACTAATAATAATGATGATAAAAATGACTGCAGTATTAATTTTGTCATTACTGTACATCTCTTCCCACTGACTGAACCACCATGCGGGAGTCTTTCTCACAGTCAGTAGAGGTTATAGCTTTGCTCTCTTTTGCCAGTTGAAGCTCTCTATCAATATGTCACAAAAAATAAACATAGCATAAGCACAGAGTCCAATTAGTCACTCATATGGCTACAATTTCAAAAAAAGAAGTCGATGTGGGAAACTTTTACCTTGGTAATTGTCTTTGAGTTATTCTCTGTAGTCTAAACAAAGATGTCCGATGACATCTATTGGCATAAGAAAATAGAGGAAATCTTGTCTTTCTTGTGTTGTGTTCTTGTAATTTGTTTTTAATTTCTACGGTGGACAACCTTGAGTTCCCTCTTGTTAAGGTTGCAGAGGCATGGTTACTTGGCCAAACCGGGTGAGTCTTTCAAAGAAAAGAGCTGTGAAAATAGAAGACAGTCCATTGTGCAGGATGTAATGATGTGGAGCTTGGCTGAGAGGATGAATCACGAGAAGGACTTTACCTCTTTCTTCTTTTATAACACCATAAACCTATTTAACACACACACACACACACACACACACACACACACACACACACACATACTCACACGCACACGCACACGCACACGCACACTCACACACACACACACACACACACACACACACACACACACACACACACACACACACACACACACACATACTCAAACCATCTTCTGTGTACATGATCACACATGCATATACTAGTAAACACATGCACTCCTACACAATAAATACCAGAATAATTAATTATTTCTCATTTGGCTATTCAGCAGTCCACCAACAGACCAGTCTCACAAGGAATATTTGAGCTCAGCCTGGTAGAATCAGATCTTTCAGACTGAGCACTTTCACATGATCGATGTGAATCGATCACTTAGCCAAGTGATCACCAAGAGATTGACCACTTAACCATTAATCAATCAAAACTCCTTGTCATCCACTCATATGACATGAGGAGCTATGACCCTATGACCAACCCACTGATCATGCGGGGCAATCTTCACAAATCATTTTTAAAATCATTTAAAAATTAAGAAACGTTCACCCCAACATTACTGAAATAGGCTATAATCTAATGCGTATGCCAAAACTCTCAGGGCAAATCCATTTTCTGATGTTACGTAAACAACGTAATGCTTTGAATTATTAAAAAAGTCAATAAAAATATCTCAACAGATATATAAGCATTTAAAAAAAAACTAAGTATCATATAAGCCTCTGAGGCACTGCAGACCTTCACTGAATCTATGCCAAACTGCCGTTATTATGTAAGAGAAGCAGGTGTTCAGTTTTTCCCCATGCTGAGTTCAGTGCTAGTGATGGACTTCACTGCCACAGGCAGCAGTAGAACAAATAAAGCAAGCGGCACCTCATCAGACGCCTGCGTTTGCCTACCTGAATGTGGAAAATGTTATTGTGTGAGCGGCTAATACCTCTGTGTTTACATAGAGGTTTCGACAGGACCGCCTTCACCACGGCGATGCCCGGCCCACCCGCTGCCGAGGTCACCGGGGTTCATCTCCACCCGCCCGCAGGCTCCACCTCGACACATCTTCCTCTTCGTCACTGACACCTCCCGCCCGTTACGGAGTCCGTAGCACCCACGACCCACACTCCAGCGCTAGCTTGTGGCCCCGGTGTGAGTTGAGAGCCTGAGATCTGGGCTCGTCTGGGTGTAACGCAGCGTCCTGCCGTGCTGGTCTGGGCTGTTTAATAGTTTGTTTGGCTCTGGGCTGATGAGTGTATTGTTCTCGCTCAGGAAAGAATCCAGCACACTCCTCCTACCTCTCTGACTCATTCATAACAGCTTTGATTTCACATCAACCAAAGGTGTAATATTGAAAATGAAAAGAGCAAAAATGAATAGGTTTGTATGCCTTTAATAATATAAACTTTGGGCTTACCATTTCCAGGCATATGGCTCTATCTGTACATTGCAAGCAGACTGCTGTTGTTGTTTATTGCATGTTATTTCACATCTCTTTTTTTCAGACTTTCACACATACTAAACTACACAGGATCATTTCGTTGGCTAGCTCCTTGAAATTCAGCCTAATCAAACCCCATTCCCATGCTCAGAACAGCGTCCGCTTCCTTTAAGTTCACCAGCACTAAATATTTGCGGTTTTTGTCTGTGAATCTTCCATCATGGGGGCCCAGACGTGACTATTTGAGAGTGGTATTATTTGGCCAATGGGCAGAGTCAATGCCAGCCCTGCTCACACAGACAGCAGCAACAGACTTCGCTCCAAGTGCTTGACGAAATCCCCTGGTTTTGTCCTGAAATTGTACTTACAAGAGGCTTATGGCGGGCCAGGCATCAGTGAAGCACTGAAGACAACCCGCGTTTCCTCTGTACAGGATTACACAAGCCAATGAGCTCAGTCTGGAACACTGTTCTGTGCGTTTGGAATGCCTTGTTCCTACTGGAACCAATTTCCTGAGCATTTTAAATGAAACTCTGCTATTTTTGCACATTACCAGTGTATATTTTCATTGGGTCTTTCTTCCTTTAGCTGTGGAATTATATTCTAAACATTCAACCGGTCCCTGGGATTTCTTGAGGTTTCATTTTGTGTGCCTGAGGGCTGATATACATTACAGAGTGACACACAGTTAGGACCCCTGCAGTGGAATCAGTTTTGAACGCCGTTAAGCTTATGAATATTCTAAGGCACTCCTGTACGCTTGGACACTGTTTATGCGTCTTAAAGCATCCCTAGGTCCTCTGTGGCTGTTGCTACAGCACCGAGGTTAAGATGCAATGCCTCAAGATGGTGAACGTCACACTGAGAATTACTCAGCCATTGTCATCAAAGGGTTTCTGTGTCTGGGGACAAAATGGCCCTGACCTTTATGAAAGAATCTCTCCCTGCCCTTCCAAGCTAAGCCAAATTAGACTGCAAAATGATCTGGCTAATTGCAACAGGGGGATCAAGGTCCCCTTCCTCATTATATACACCGAGGACATGGGCATTTACTCCAAAGTCCAGGGTAAGAGATTTATTATATTCATTCACATTCACTTATTCACTCATTTGTATGGCTGAAGAGGAAGGGGCGGTTACCTCTCATACAGGCATGCTAAACTCTTAACTGTTCACATGGGTAGTTGTCAATAGGTAGAATTTGATGATGATGATGATGATGATGATGATGATGATGCATGATGAAAACATTCTGCTTGTCTCATGGGTGATCAGTAATTCACGCCTGTGTGTTGGAAATCATGAAGGCAGTGAAGCTGGAACAAGAAATGTCTTTGCTCTTCTAATTTGCGTTGGGTGCAGCTTTTTCTAAGTTAAAACCACATTGCATGAGTGGGGTTACATTTTAGGAATCTTAGTGGGTGATTTTTAGGGGATGTATTTTAGGCAAAGATCTTTAGTCATTTCCTGCATAGAATGCTGTAAACATCAAGAACTATTGCAAGTCATAAAAAATTTTGATTTCCGTCCTTTACTGCCATTGCGTTTCAATACCCTCATCAAGATCTCTTTCCTCACAGGAAATGTTCCTCATATATTAATCAGTACCACACTCCTAACTGCAGCTGGGATATGTCTGAATCTTAATCATTCTTTAACCATAACAAAGTTAGATGAAATGTTGGTCATGTTCTCCACAAATGTTCTCTACATAGTTATTGTATAATAAGAAATTAAAAAGCACCTCATGCAAGTTGCTGAGCCAGGAATGACTGCCCTGCTCTGAGAGAGACCGATCCAGATGTGTGAAGGTGTTCTCCTTGTGTTAATGATAAGTTGTGTTTATGTTCCTAGAGATAAGACCTGCCCTGCCTTTAGAGGGGAAAGTGACAGTGCTCTATCTCACAAGACTCCTAACCATTATGCACTTACCACGAAAGAAATTATCTTTATGATAATTTAGAAGGTGAGACTTTAGATTATATTAACTATTGATCCAGGGAGATATGTGAAGATATACTCCAATAGCGATTTTAACAGATACTTTGGTAAACCTGGGTGCTGAGGTTTTATTAAATGGTCAGTTGAGAAAAGTAACAGTAAGATTTGCTGGAACAAAACATCAGCAGTTATTGTGGTGCTATGCCAGTGCCGTTTTATTGGAGATGTATGAGAATAGCCGTGAGTTGGGATGTCAATAAGGCCATGGAAGGGTGTGAGAAAAGTAGCGGATTTTAAAATACCTTCTGCTTCTTGGTAAGCTCTGGAGTTAAGGGGATTTCAACAGCCCATTCAGAAATGGGAAGGAAGTTACTTAAAAAGCTACAATTCATATATGCTGTTACGTTCTGTTATGTTCAGACGTCTCCAAACGTCTTGGTCATTTTGACTGTGAACGCAGTGGAGAGAGACTAAGAGTAGGAAATGTTAAAGAAAGCTGGTCTCAACCCACTAACTCATCTTCAGCACACTAACACCCCCCTGACCTACGAAATGACAGTTCAGAAGAGGGTGTTATTGGCTCTGTTTCTATGGTTACTCAGTGTGTAGGTTCTACTTCCCAGCCTGTAGCTTAATGCGCTCGTGTCATTGCCAGTCGTCCTTAGCCCAGTGGTTCACGTATTTTGGTTACATGGAGCTACATGCAGAGGTGAGTGGCAAGGTTATTTCAAAGAAAGGAGTGTTGGTTGTTTAAAATGTCATGATTCTAAAGCTGTGGTCCCAGGTGCTTTAAGCATGAGCTGCACTTTAAACAATAGTTTTAAAATATTAAGTGTTTTGAAGGATCTTGTAGTAAGGCAGTTGATTCAAGCTGAAAGAATCTTGGTTCTCTGTTTCTAATCGCCCACTGAGGTCAGTCCCTATCATAATAACGTTTTTTGGTCTCCTTCGTGTGAGATGGTTCCTGATTGCTCACTTCTTGTCCCTTTCTGAATTAGTGTTTTGACCCAAACTGTTGAAGTAGCACCAGAGGTGAGGACCTTTGTCATGGTCAGTATAATCAAATCTAGTTTGAACCATACAGTTAAACCACACATTTTGAGGGGGAAGAAGGCCTTTCTGTGCTGGAATGTCCTGTATTTCCTAACTTACAAATGTGCATTCATGAGAAGAAGCACAGGAGCATTGCTTTGTGAAACCCAGATCTCAAATCTTCTGGATCACTCTTCTGGATCATTCATCTTGATCTTCTTCTTTAAAATTTTTCTAAAGTGGATTCAGAGGAATAGACGTCCTCATATATTTAGTGGCACCACAAAGTTAGTAAAAGTAATGATGCTGTCATCAATATTTAGCTAATTCTGAACGTCTTGCTCGTGTGGTCAGTAGTTCGTACCATGGTGAAGGTGACTGGAGACACTGTATAGGAATCTGTAATTATCTGGTTGCGACTGACATTTTACCTTTAGCCAATTCAGGTGATCATTAGTCTCATTCACTAGACTCTCAACTTTCTCCTGTTGTCTTAGCAAGAACAGTGCTGGCGAGGTCTATATGCTAATATGTGCTCCTCTATTTTAAAATCATGGGGGTGATTTAGGTTGTTCAAATGATGATGTTCCAGTTATGCAGTGGTTCACAATTATTTCTTCTGAGGAGCATCAAGGAATAAAAGCCAGTATTCACCAGCTATGTGGAGTGGTGGAGTTTCCTGGTGGCTGAATAGCAAGATGAATAGCAAGATGCATAAAGATGCGTTTTCCTTGCCTCACAATGAAGAATCCTTTCATGCCCCTATTAAACATCAGATTTTCAACTGTGGATCTAGCTACTGCCTACAATCGTTGAGGGAGGCGAGCTAAAAACTGTTTTATCTCTTTTGGACGGTTTGAATGGAATCTGATTCTGTTTGTACTTTGAACTGCACCTGGCATCTTGCAGCAGCTAACGGAGAGCAAATATTTGGGGAACAGTTCCTTAACTTCCTGTTACTATATTTGGATGATTTATGTGGATTTGAATGGTATATTTGCATATTGTATGTTATGTTCTCTTCCACTGTAGGTGAACAATGGAAGCAGTCTTGGTGAGGCCTTCATGAGAAGGTTCAAAGCCTCTGATGGAAAAGTGCTCCTGTCTCCCCCAGAGAGGAACCTGTCTGGCACATGGCTTCTCCACAGAAGGAGTGGCTACAAACCCAAGTAAAATGGTTTCTGTTAATTGGAAGCCCCTGGAAATGGCTCAGAACTGCATTCCTTTATTGGCTTTGTCAGCTGCTACAAGCATTTTGTGGAGGGCTTTGCCAAATTGACTGTCCCCGTCCTCATTTGGTGGCTGAACTGACAGGAAATGACTGGAAAAGCAGCAGGCAAGCCCTTCACTGACTTACAGACAGAGGTGCATCACCAAAGTATTGAGGAGCGTAGGAAAAGTTGGTGGGTGCCCTAGTTCTAAAATATAAACTTTATACCCTGTGCTTTGTTTTGGTAGTCAGTCGCAAACAAAAAGATGCAAGCCACAAACATGTAGAGGGTCAATGCTTCTGCAAGAAAAAAAATGAAGGGTGGATAAGCAGTCAAGGGTTGAAGCCAGCTAGAATACGCCCAATTACATTTTGATGACATGGGAGCTGCTACTTATGACCAGTGGACTATGGAAATAGACTGTCACCAAATATGTTTTATATTACCTGCTGGGATAAATTAATGTTCACTGATAATGATTCCTTGAGCCTTCTTAACACTTGTAAACTAGGTAACACAAAGTAGCACTTGACTTTCTGCACTTGACAAAGTCATTAGGCACTGTGAGAAAGCCCACAGTATATATAGCTAAAAATGGATAGAACAAACGGATTGTCCTATCTCCTCTTCTCCTATTGGCCTTCGTGAGCATCCCAGACACCTACTTTGAGTAATATGGTTTCTCTTTGTTAGGCTTTGGTGTTAGTTGAATATCATGAGGATGATGGCAGGGACATACTGTGTCCTGCGTGGTGGCAGGGACAGACTGTGTCCAGCGTGGTGGCAGGGACAGACTGTGACCAGCGTGGTGGCAGGGACAGACTGTGACCAGCGTGGTGACAGGGACAGACTGTGTCCAGCGTGGTGGCAGGGACAGACTGTGACCAGCGTGGTGACAGGGACAGACTGTGTCCAGCGTGATAACAGGGACAGACTGTGTCCTGCGTGGTGGCAGGGACAGACTGTGTCCTGCGTGGTGGCAGGGACAGACTGTGACCAGCGTGGTGACAGGGACAGACTGTGTCCAGCGTGGTAACAGGGACAGACTGTGACCAGCGTGGTGACAGTGACAGACTGTGTCCAGTGTGATAACAGGGACAGACTGTGTCCAGCGTGGTGACAGGGACAGACTGTGTCCTGCGTGGTGGCAGGGACAGACTGTGACCAGCGTGGTGACAGGGACAGACTGTGTCCAGCGTGGTAACAGGGACAGACTGTGTCCAGTGTGGTGACAGGGACAGACTGTGTCCAGCGTGGTAACAGGGACAGACTGTGACCAGCATGGTGACAGGGACAGACTGTGTCCAGCGTGGTGACAGGGACAGACTGTGTCCAGCGTGATAACAGGGACAGACTGTGTCCAGCATGGTGACAGGGACAGACTGTGTCCAGTGTGGTGACAAGGACAGACTGTGTCCAGCGTGGTAACAGGGACAGACTGTGTCCAGCGTGATAACAGGGACAGACTGTGTCCAGTGTGGTGACAGGGACAGACTGTGTCCAGCGTGATAACAGGGACAGACTGTGACCAGCGTGGTGACAGGGACAGACTGTGTCCAGCATGGTGACAGGGACAGACTGTGTCCAGCGTGATAACAGGGACAGACTGTGTCCAGTGTGGTGACAGGGACAGACTGTGTCCAGCGTGATAACAGGGACAGACTGTGACCAGCGTGGTGACAGGGACAGACTGTGTCCAGCATGGTGACAAGGACAGACTGTGTCCAGCGTGATAACAGGGACAGACTGTGTCCAGTGTGGTGACAGGGACAGACTGTGTCCAGCGTGATAACAGGGACAGACTGTGTCCAGTGTGGTGACAGGGACAGACTGTGTCTTCTGACTGTGGCTTCTGACTTCATATTTGCCTTTGATATTTGCCAGTAATTCAACTGTTCAATTGGTAATAGTTTAAATAGTTTATATGCACAATACATCCTTGTTTTTTGTGTTTTTTTTTTTTTTTGGGGGGGGGGGGGTGCATTTTTGCAAATGTGGTCAGTTATTTGCTCCAACTGAGGTGTCAGTACAATCAAATCATTCATATTGTCACGTAGGGCAACGCCCCCTCTCGTAGCTGTCACTCTGGGTTCCCTCATGTCCGTGTTCCCTGCCTGTTTGTCCCGCCCTGCTCGTTGGTTTTGATGATTCCTCGTTTGTTACCACGCCCCTGTGTCATTGTCATCACCTGTCCCTAGTTTAGTTCTGTGTATAAAAGTCCCTGTGTCTCCCATGTCCGTATCGGTCTTTTGTTTAAACCCGTCACACCTGTTCGTAGTTTGAGCTTTGCGTTTTGTTATCCGTTTACATCTGCCTGTTCCGTGTTTTCCCCCTCGTCGTTAGTTTCTTGTCTGAATATGCCTGTTGTCCTTTCTTGTTCTGGCTGCCCTCCCGGTTTGACCCATGCCTGTCCGTTTAACACTGCTTTTGGAATCTCCTTGAATAAATCTCACTCTCCTCAGCGTTTGAGTCCGCCTCCCTGTTCTGCCCCGCGCAGAACGTTACATATATATATATATATATATATATATATATATATATATATATATATATATATGGTGTGTGTATGTCTGTGTGTGTGCGTGTGTTTATACAGTGCCTTCTTAAAACTGAAGATTGCTTTACAAAATACCTGTGCAAAGAGACACTACGAAAAAGGAAAGCGAAAAAGAAAATCAGAACCTAATATTCACACATTACATTCAGAAACAGAGTGAAAATCTCACACTGTAGGAGGAGAACTGCACTCAGGGAAGTGGTGGCTGTGAGGCCAAAATAGTGGTGAGATCCTGTAGAGTTTGAGGGAGAGAGATCCAGAATTTAGAGGCTGTTACACTAAAAGCCTCATTCAAGGTAGCCGGAGCTTGCAGCTGCAGGTGGGCTAGATGTATGGGTTAGGGTACGGGTTAGGGTGTAGGGTTAGGGTATAGGGGTGGAGTATTTATAAGGATGGAGTAGGTCAGTAATGTAAGGAATATGGGTGCAGTTTGGACATGAGACTCACATGATTACTATAGAATGTAACATTAGCTTGCTACTAACTTAAACTTGATCATTGGTTCTGATGGAGTGAAGCTAATCATAACTCTCACTATTGGTTTTATAGAAGCAATGACCCCTAAGGTAGATCTTAGTATAGAGCAGATGCGACACAGAGACTCTCGCTCTTCTGCACAGATCGTTGTTGCATGGTGGGTGCAGAATACTAAATAACATTACTTTGCAAAAGCAATCAAACTTTGAAAGGCTTTGTAACGATCATTAAGCACTATAAACTGTGTGTGTGTGTGTGTGTGTGTGTGTGTGTGTGCATCTTGCTGTATGTATGAGTTTTGTTTTCATCTTTTTTGTGGAGAAATAAAAGGATAACATAAGTTATGACTTATTTGACTACTGGATCCACAAAAGGACCAAAAGCTCTTCCTATTGGTTAATGAGGCTAATCTTAATGGAAGGTTTATGTCTTTCCCAGACACTGATAACGACAAGCCTCATGAAAAAAATTCAAATTAATATCGACTTAGAAATGTATTTACGATGTATAAAAATGTCAGTGTACTTTCAATGTATTGCATCAGATGTACGGTTTATGTATTTTCCAGACCCTGATTAAGTCTAGCCTTACGGAAAAAAATTCAAATCAATATTGAATTTGAAATATATTTACAATACATTAAAATGTCAGGGTAATTGTAATATACTGCATCAGTTTTCATCACCCTATTTCAGGAATGTAATATATGTTATAATGAAGACGCCCCATTGACGACGCTCCACTGGGCTTCATTTGTACCTGCAACACCGGCTCACAGTGTTTACACTTGTGGAACACAGAAGCGAAGCTTTTTCCCTCTGTAGCTGCAGCGACTCATATCTGTTCCCCGCTGTTGCTGTGAGTTTCCTGCCCTTGCCCTAGCGGTTAGCAGCCGCAGCAGGGGCAAAGCTCATCTCCACACCAGCCAGCGGGGGCACGTGGGTGGCATAATGATTGTGAGGCGCCAAGCGCTTGCCGTTAGCATGCCAGAGGCTATATCACCCTCTGCAAGGTCTCCCATGCGTGAACGCTGTGCACAGGGAGAGATCTCCACACCCTGTTGACTAGCGCACAGGGACCTCCACAGCGATCAAGCTTAATTAAGCCCAAACTTACAGGCCGTGTGCTCTGGTAAAGAGGACAACAGAGCTGGGGATCTCATTCAGATGACACCGCTGCTACTGTTGTGGTGAATGGCAATATGTGGACAGAGGACCAGGGAATGGAAGACTTTAGGGAGCTAACAGATATATATATATATATATATATATATATATATATATATATATATATATATATATATCCCTAATCATCCAGACAATTGTCAGTAAGTGGGAAGCCGTTGTCTGACTGTGCCACCTGTCCATGTCTGCTCCACTCTTCGAAGGCTACCCATGACCCTTGATATTATATATCTACAAGCAATTACTCCTTTGATGAACAGCCTGTGTCCTGTCACTCGCGTCCAATATCCTGATGTTACAGCGAGAAGACAGAGAACATAGGGGGGGGTGGACATGCTAATATTGGGCTTGATGGCCACCAGACCTGAGTGATTGTGTTATTGCTCAAGACTCTGGCTCCATCTGCCTGAGGATCCCCCCCCAACCTTCCCTTTCTCCTGCCCTCTCTCTCTCTCTCTCTCTCTCTCTCTCTTTCTCTATCATCTAGCCACTCAGGCATTTCTTCTTCCTCCCATCATGAACTTCTGCGTACTGAAGCTGAGCTCTTCTGGGGAGCGCAGGTGTTCAGGTGTTCAGGTGTTCCACTGACAGATGAACGTTGAGAGAAGGGTAATGCACAGAAGCTCCTGCCTTTGTTGATCACATGATAATGATAATGTGGATCGCTGTATCCATGGTGGTCTTGTGAGTCTACTGCTGATGCTGGTGATCTTTGTGAATTCACACAATCACAAGGACTGTTTGCTGAGTAATTACATACATAAGACAGAAAGATATCTTTGTGGATTGGATTTTAAGTCGAACTAAAGGTGAAATCTAAGCATTTCTTAAGGTAATTCTATTTTTTTTTCACAGCAAAGTTTAAAATACATGAATATGGAATGAATCTACCTGAAAAAAGGATCGAATAGCATTTTAAAGTATGTTTTCAGGAGGAGAAAAAAGATCTGTGAAGACTTGAAGATGAAGGACAACAAATGCTCTATGCTCAGTGATAAATGCTAAAATCCCACTGTCATAACAAGTATCTTTGACAAGACTACCACAAGGCTCTGCTGTCATCAAACCCCGAACATACATAGATAAAACCTGCACACCACTGGCGAGTGACACTCCTCCACACTCCCTGAAGTTCATTTCCCAACATTCCCCTTCACAGCTGTGGTAATCCAAACCACATTCCTCAACTGTTTTTGCCTGTTTCTGTTCAGTTCACTCAATTAAACACTGCACATCAAGACTGTGATACAACACCAGCTGAGTCTTATAGCTGCTGTCTTTTTTTGCATTTGTTGTCTTTCTTGTGCAGTTGGGGCTTTCACGTTTTGTTGTTTCCTGGTCTCTTAGCTTTCTCGTATTGGTTTTGATTGGCCTTGTTTTGTCAGTTTTGGTTCAAGACAAAGTCTCACTTTGGGGCCAGTCATGGCATGAAAAGAAAAATAGCCATGGATAAAAGAATTTAATCCCCACCATGAATATGGCTACCGATATGTGATATGACTGGTAAAATATTTAGCAATTTCTTCCAAGTTCTTCCAAGTATTAATGTTTCAGAACAAAAATGTAATTTTGCATGTGGCCAAGAGATCTACTGAATGTGAAACGTTGTTTACAAGTTCACTAGTCGAACTCCAACTAAACCATGAAATATTCACTCAGTGTCTTTATAGATGCCTGTTCCACTGACATACCCAGTCGAAACCTAATCTATCCGAATGTTAATATGATTGATTTCACCTATAAATTTTAATTGAATTTCAACTGTAAAATCTAGCCCAGTCTGGAGAGGAGACAAGTTAAATAATGATTATACAGCTTGATGCACCTGAGACACTGAACGATGGAGGAAGAAGAAGAGAAGTAGTGGACCTGTCAGTACCGGGTGGAGGGTATGAGTGTGTAGTGGGTGGAGGGTATGAGTGTGTAGTGGGTGGAGGGTATGAGTGTGTAGTGGGTGGAGGGTATGAGTGTGTAGTGGGTGGAGGGTATGAGGGTGTAGTGGGTGGAGGGTATGAGGGTGTAGTGGGTGGAGGGTATGAGTGGGTGGAGGGTATGAGTGTGTAGTGGGTGGAGGGTATGAGTGTATAGTGGGTGGAGGGTATGAGTGTGTAGTGGGTGGAGGGTATGAGTGTGTAGTGGGTGGAGGGTATGAGTGTGTAGTGGGTGGAGGGTATGAGTGTGTAGTGGGTGGAGGGTATGAGTGTGTAGTGGGTGGAGGGTATGAGTGTGTAGTGGGTGGAGGGTATGAGTGTGTAGTGGGTGGAGGGTATGAGGGTGTAGTGGGTGGAGGGTATGAGTGTGTAGTGGGTGGAGGGTATGAGTGTGTAGTGGGTGGAGGGTATGAGTGTGTAGTGGGTGGAGGGTATGAGGGTGTAGTGGGTGGAGGGTATGAGTGTGTAGTGGGTGGAGGGTATGAGTGTGTAGTGGGTGGAGGGTATGAGTGTGTAGTGGGTGGAGGGTATGAGGGTGTAGTGGGTGGAGGGTATGAGGGTGTAGTGGGTGGAGGGTATGAGTGGGTGGAGGGTATGAGTGTGTAGTGGGTGGAGGGTATGAGTGTATAGTGGGTGGAGGGTATGAGTGTGTAGTGGGTGGAGGGTATGAGTGTGTAGTGGGTGGAGGGTATGAGTGTATAGTGGGTGGAGGGTATGAGTGTGTAGTGGGTGGAGGGTATGAGTGTGTAGTGGGTGGAGGGTATGAGTGTGTAGTGGGTGGAGGGTATGAGTGTGTAGTGGGTGGAGGGTATGAGGGTGTAGTGGGTGGAAGGTATGAGTGTGTAGTGGGTGGAGGGTATGAGGGTGTAGTGGGTGGAGGGTATGAGGGTGTAGTGGGTGGAGGGTATGAGTGGGTGGAGGGTATGAGTGTATAGTGGGTGGAGGGTATGAGTGTGTAGTGGGTGGAGGGTATGAGGGTGTAGTGGGTGGAGGGTATGAGTGTATAGTGGGTGGAGGGTATGAGGGTGTAGTGGGTGGAGGGTATGAGTGTGTAGTGGGTGGAGGGTATGAGTGTGTAGTGGGTGGAGGGTATGAGGGTGTAGTGGGTGGAAGGTATGAGTGTGTAGTGGGTGGAGGGTATGAGGGTGTAGTGGGTGGAGGGTATGAGGGTGTAGTGGGTGGAGGGTATGAGTGGGTGGAGGGTATGAGTGTATAGTGGGTGGAGGGTATGAGTGTGTAGTGGGTGGAGGGTATGAGGGTGTAGTGGGTGGAGGGTATGAGTGTGTAGTGGGTGGAGGGTATGAGTGGGTGGAGGGTATGAGTGTATAGTGGGTGGAGGGTATGAGTGTGTATTGGGTGGAAGGTATGTGGTGTAGTGGGTGGAGGGTGTGAGGGTGTAGTGGGTGGAGGGTGTGGAGTGCTGCAGCAGCTCTGAATGTCTGAGTGTCTTGTGTGGCGTAGCTACCCTGGTCCAGTCTGCCAGTGGGCCAGATTCACTCATAATAAAGAGACTAATCCAGATTGTGTGTATTAGTAGACAGAATACAGGTATTCAGCTGCCTCAGGTGCGTTCTGTATTAAAACACAGCTGTCAATCATACACACACACACACACACGCACACACAAATGCACATACACACACACACACGCACACACACGCACGCACGCACACACACTCACACACACTCACACACACACACACTATATTGTCAGAAGTATTAATTCGTCTGCATTCGCACTCATATAAACTTGAGTGACATTTCATTCGTAATCTATAGAGTTTAATATGATGTTGTTCAGTACTTCTGGGAAGGATGTTCACAAGGTTTAGGAGTGTGTTTATAGGAATTTTTAACCATTCTTCAAGAAGTGCATTTGTGAGGTCATACAAGCAGGCCTGGCTCTCAGTTTCCGCTCTAATTCATCCTAAAGGTGTTCTGTTGGGTTGAGGTCAGGACTCTGCAGGCCAGTCAAGTTCATCCACACCAGACTCACTCATCCATGTCTTTATGGACCTTGCTTTGTGCACTGGTGTGCAGTTATGTTGGAACATGAAGGGACCATGCCCAAATTGTTACCCAAAGTTGGCAACATGAAATTGTCCTCTTGATATGCTAAAGCATTAATTTCACTGGAATTAAGGGGCCAAGCCCAACTCCTGAAAGATAACCCCACACCATAACCCCCCTCCACCAAACTAAACAACCCCACACCATAACCCCCCCTCCACCAAACTAAACAACCCCACACCATAACCCCCCTCCACCAAACTAAACAACCCCACACCATAACCCCTCTCCACCAAACTAAACAACCCCACACCATAACCCCCCTCCACCAAACTAAACAACCCCACACCATAACCCCCCTCCACCAAACTAAACAACCCCACACCATAACCCCCCCCCACCAAACTAAACAACCCCACACCATAACCCCCCTCCACCAAACTAAACAACCCCACACCATAACCCCCCTCCACCAAACTAAACAACCCCACACCATAATCCCCCCTCCACCAAACTAAACACCACTACACCATAACCCCCCTCCACCAAACTAAACAACCCCACACCATAACCCCCCTCCACCAAACTAAACAACCCCACACCATAACCCCCCTCCACCAAACGAAACAACCCCACACCATAACCCCCTCCACCAAACTAAACACCACTACACCATAACCCCCCTCCACCAAACGAAACAACCCCACACCATAACCCCCCTCCACCAAATTAAACAACCCCACACCATAACCCCCCCTCCACCAAACTAAACAACCCCACACCATAACCCCCCTCCACCAAACGAAACAACCCCACACCATAACCCCCCCTCCACCAAACTAAACACCCCCACACCATAACCCCCCCTCCACCAAACTAAACAACCCCACACCATAACCCCCCTCCACCAAACTAAACAACCCCACACCATAACCCCCCTCCACCAAACTAAACACCACTACACCATAACCCCCCTCCACCAAACTAAACAACCCCACACCATAACCCCCCTCCACCAAATTAAACAACCCCACACCATAACCCCCCTCCACCAAACTAAACACCACTACACCATAACCCCCCTCCACCAAACTAAACAACCCCACACCATAACCCCCCTCCACCAAATTAAACAACCCCACACCATAACCCCCCCTCCACCAAACTAAACAACCCCACACCATAACCCCCCTCCACCAAACTAAACAACCCCACACCATAACCCCCCTCCACCAAACTAAACACCCCCACACCATTACCCCCCCTCCACCAAACTAAACAACCCCACACCATAACCCCCCTCCACCAAACTAAACAACCCCACACCATAACCCCCCTCCACCAAACTAAACAACCCCACACCATAACCCCCCTCCACCAAATTAAACAACCCCACACCATAACCCCCCCTCCACCAAACTAAACACCACTACACCATAACCCCCCCTCCACCAAACTAAACAACCCCACACCATAACCCCCCCTCCACCAAACTAAACACCACTACACCATAACCCCCCCTCCACCAAACTAAACAACCCCACACCATAACCCCCCCTCCACCAAACTAAACAACCCCACACCATAACCCCCCTCCACCAAACTAAACAACCCCACACCATAACCCCCCTCCACCAAACTAAACAACCCCACACCATAACCCCCCTCCACCAAACTAAACACCACTACACCATAACCCCCCTCCACCAAACTAAACAACCCCACACCATAACCCCCCTCCACCAAACTAAACAACCCCACATCCTTCCTCCATCAAATTTTACTCTTGGCATAATGCAGTCAGACAAATATCGTTCTCCTGGCAACCGCTAAAGCCAGACTCGCAGTCCTATAGCCAGACGGAGAAGTGTGATTGGTCTCTCCAGAGAACCTGTATCCACAGCTCTGCGGTCCACCAGTGGCGGTGCTGTACACCACTGCTTTATCACACTTTGCATTGAGCTTGGTGATGTTAGGCTGGGATGCAGCTACTCAGCCATGTAGAGCCATTCTGAGCAACTCTGTGTTCTTGGGGTAATCTGAGGACCACATGATGTTTGGAGGTTTGCAGAACGTTGCAGTTCTGTCCTCTGTGCGTTGGCGTTTTCTACGTCCCCTCCTAGTAATCTGTAACTCCGCCCCCGTCGCTAGCAGTCCCACGTGTGTCTTGGTGGTTTCCCTGTTTAGTTGTATATTTAAACCTTGTGTTTTGTCAAGTCTTGTCTGATCTTTGTTTGTTGTACAGCCCTGTTGTGCGTGAGTCTGCTTAAGTTTATTTGGTTTGTTCTATGTTTCTGTGTTTGTTCTATGTTTTAGTTTTGTCTTTATTGAATTTGACCCTGTACTGCCTCTATGACCCTGAGTATGAACTGCCATTTAATAAATCTTGCTCTCCTCAGTATTTGTGTCCGACTCCTTTTCCTTCAACCGTTTTCCCCCCACCTCCTTTTCCCTCACAATGTATATAATTTTACAATTTACAATTTTTGAAGAACTAAAAAATACCATTTAACAATAACAGTCATTGATATTTATTAAAAACACTTTAGAATGTGCAATCACAAATAAACACTAAGATAAATTTTAGATTTATTTTTAGACACAACAGTAATTCATACATAAATAAGCTCTTTATAACTCTTTATAAAGAAATATAAGAAAATTCACACATGTGCTGGAAAAGTATTGAGAGTGTGGTAGTTTTGTTGAGCAGTGGCTTCAGGTTTTACTGTAAAGTATTAGTAGTACTGAAGTGTTAATGGATAATTCAGGTTTTACTGTAAAGTATTAGTAGTACTGAAGTGTTAATTGATAATTCAGGTTTTACTGTAAAATATTAGTAGCACTGAAGTGTTAATGGATAATTCAGGTTTTACTGTAAAGTATTCGTAGTACTGAAGTGTTAATGGATAATTCAGGTTTTACTGTAAAGTATTCGTAGTACTGAAGTGTTAATGGATAATTGCGCTGAATTTGTGATGAGGGGAAGTGTGGCATGGAGCTGTAGTGAGGAGATTATGTACATGAATAGGAGGATTACATGTATTAAATGAGTTAAGGGTACCGAACTGTGTGTGTGTGTGTGTGTGTGTGTGTGTGTGTGTGTAGAGAGAGAGAGAGAGAGAGAGATAGAGAGAGTTTGTGTGAGGACACGTTTGTGTGCATATTGTGTGAGTGTGCACTTGAGTGCGTTTTTGTGGGCCTGTGTGTGTCTGCGCATGTGTATTTCTTAATTATAAAACCGTAATCACAGATGGGATAAATAAGCTTTCTGGCATGCTGCTGTCTACCAATCACCCCGATGTAATGTCCTGTCTGCAGGGCTTTTTTTCATAACAGAATAAATACTGCAAGCAAACATGTTTAATTCTTGCATGGATCAGCTCAGACACACATGGCAGGCCAGTGGGCGTGTTGGTGCAATGGAGCACTTGAAATATTTATCAGAGGCCCGCATATTCAGCCGAGGGTCCCTTTGTGAGCACATGTGTGATCTCCGGCAACACGCCTGCAATTGAAATATTGATGCTGTTTAAATAAATAGGCGAGTGACTATACCCCATGTGCCAGAAAAGTGGGGGAATGGGGGGGTTGATAAATAAATAAATACTAATGTGCAGTGCTGGACACAGAGCCATAACACTGCTGACTGGATGTTGTCAATGCTGACTGGAGGGTGTCTCTGCTGACTGGATGACGTCTCCTTTGACTAGGGGTTGTTTGTGTTGATAGGAGGGTGCATCTGCTGACTGGAGAGTGTCTGCACTAACTGGAGGGTGTCTGCTGACTGGAGGGTTTCTCCACTGACTGGAGGGTGTCACTGCTAACTGGAGGGTGTGTCCACTGACTGGAGGGTGTCACTGCTGACTGGAGGGTGTCACTGTTGACTGGAGGGTGTCACTGCTAACTGGAGGGTGTCTCCACTGACTGGAGGGTGTCTGCTAACTGGAGGGTGTCACTGCTGACTGGAGGGTGTCACCGCTAACTGGAGGGTGTCACTGCTGACTGGAGGGTGTCACTGCTAACTGGAGGGTTTCTCCACTGACTGGAGGGTGTCACTGCTGACTGGAGGGTGTCATTGCTAACTGGAGGGTGTCTCCACTGACTGGAGGGTGTCACTGCTGACTGGAGGGTGTCACTGCTGACTGGAGGGTGTCTCCACTGACTGGAGGGTGTCAGTGCTAACTGGAGGGTGTCACTGCTGACTGGAGGGTGTCTCCACTGACTGGAGGGTGTCACTGCTGACTGGAGGGTGTCACTGCTGACTGGAGGGTGTCTCCACTGACTGGAGGGTGTCAGTGCTAACTGGTGGGTGTCATTGCCGACTGGAGGGTGTCACTGCTAACTGGAGGGTGTCACTGCTGACTGGAGGGTATCACTGCTGACTGGAGGGTGTCTCCACTGACTGGAGGGTGTCACTGCTAACTGGAGGGTGTCACTGCTGACTGGAGGGTGTCAATGCTAACTGGAGGGTGTCACTGCTGACTGGAGGGTGTCACTGCTAACTGGAGGGTTTCTCCACTGACTGGAGGGTGTCACTGCTGACTGGAGGGTGTCACTGCTGACTGGAGGGTGTCACTGCTAACTGGAGGGTATCACTTCTGACTGGAGGGTATCACTGCTAACTGAAGGGTGTCACTGCTGACTGGAGAGTATCACTGCTGACTGGAGGGTGTCACTGCTGACTGGAGGGTGTCACTGCTAACTGGAGGATGTCACTGCTGACTGAAGGGTGTCCCCGCTGACTGGAGGGTGTCACTGCTAACTGGAGGGTGTCACTGCTGACTGGAGGGTGTCTCCATTGACTGGAGGGTGTCACTGCCAACTGGAGGGTGTCACTGCTAACTGGAGGGTTTCTCCACTGACTGGAGGGTGTCACTGCTGACTGGAGGGTGTCATTGCTAACTGGAGGGTGTCTCCACTGACTGGAGGGTGTCACTGCTGACTGGAGGGTGTCACTGCTGACTGGAGGGTGTCTCCACTGACTGGAGGGTGTCAGTGCTAACTGGTGGGTGTCATTGCTGACTGGAGGGTGTCACTGCTAACTGGAGGGTGTCACTGCTGACTGGAGGGTATCACTGCTGACTGGAGGGTGTCTCCACTGACTGGAGGGTGTCACTGCTAACTGGAGGGTGTCACTGCTAACTGGAGGGTGTCACTGCTGACTGGAGGGTGTCACTGCTAACTGGAGGGTTTCTCCACTGACTGGAGGGTGTCACTGCTGACTGGAGGGTGTCACTGCTGACTGGAGGGTGTCACTGCTAACTGGAGGGTATCACTTCTGACTGGAGGGTATCACTGCTAACTGGAGGGTGTCACTGCTGACTGGAGAGTATCACTGCTGACTGAAGGGTGTCACTGCTGACTGGAGGGTGTCACTGCTAACTGGAGGATGTCACTGCTGACTGAAGGGTGTCCCCGCTGACTGGAGGGTGTCACTGCTAACTGGAGGGTGTCACTGCTGACTGGAGGGTGTCTCCATTGACTGGACGGTGTCACTGCCAACTGGAGGGTGTCACTGCTGACTGGAGGGTGTCACTGCTGACTGGAGGGTGTCACTGCTGACTGGAGGGTGTCACCATTAACTGGAGGGTGTCACTGCTAACTGGAGGGTGTCTCTGATAACTGGAGGGTGTTTCCACTGACTGGAGGGTGTCTCCACTGATTGCATGCTGGTCGCTCCGATATTTATTTTGCGGTGCAGCCAATGCCGCGTGGCCACATGCCCATGTGATGTCAGAGGTGGGAAGCTTCGCATCAGCTTCAGCAGCAGGTAGCAATGGTGCAGACAGCACGTCGCTCGATGACGCTGCAGACGTGACACGCTGCCGGTGGGAGGCTTCAATGGATTAAGGGGCCCCAGACTGTTAGGGGGTCGGTGTCGAGCAGAAAGCAACCGGCGCTAATGGCTAAATCGATGTTTTAAGGCTGCACGTGTGGGAAACAAACCGCACTGGATGAGTTAGGTCTGCCAGCGAGTGCCCCTGCCTGCTGAGGAAGACGTATCAAAAAGGTGCCAAACACGAGCTGTAATTAGAGCTGTCAGCATGAGTGAGGACGTAACTGACAGAGAGCTCAAACTTCCCCATGGTTCTTGTGTTTTTAAGGTTAGTCCAGCAAGCAGTGCACTCCAGCAGCAAGGCAGAAAAGAGGCCAAACAAAAACACAGATGCAGTCAAATCCCCAGCGCTGAACTAACACTGTGGTGATTCCTGCTGGACGCAGTCCAGCTGTACACAACCAAACACTACAAGAATTCAGTCAACGCTGGGAATTTGCTGTGTATGCAGACATTAACCGTTGATTCTTTCCAACGTGCTGCTGAGGACGCTCATGATCGGTGTGCACTAGCTCATGTTTCGGCGGCTAAAATTCTCTCAGATTTCGCTCTAGAAGCTTCAAGATTCAGTGGCTGCAGGGCAGAATTATGGGAAAAAGAAGATGAAGATGCAGAACCTCAGGAGTTTGTCCGTCTCCTGCCATTTCAACCCAAACGTTACTACACCCTGAACATCAGAACGAGTTACCATTACTCCACTCTTCCACAGAACCTGGCTGAGATGATAAACTCAAACTCCACAGCCTTTCAGTGTTGCTTTGGCGATGTGTACACACACGGTTCATCACTGAGAGTATAAATAGTGACCCTTTGGCTGTCAGTGCAGGCTGCTAGGACTCTCTAGGGATATGAACTAGATATGGAGATCCCCTTGAGGAATTAGGCATCCCGAGCTACATTATTCACACTATAAATACACTATAAACAAGCAAGTGTCATGAAATCAAACCGAATCTGGAACAGGAATATTTCACAATTAAACTTTATATATCTATAAACATTGCCTGTTTTGGAAACTTGCTGAAATCTGCATGTTTGACAACAAACGATGAAATCATTAGTGAAAAATATAAGTGTATTAGACTGTCCTCTGCATAATGGCTTTGATGATAATCACGTATATCATGCAATATCATAGCTTTAACCGTTTCTGAGATATATGCTACCATACTCAGACATTGTAGCTTTTACAAAGAGACCACTGCAGAAGAATGTAAAAACACATAAGCTATTTGGATTAAATTTTCATGTTAAATTCAACAGCCATTTATCTCAAGACGTAGTGAGACTCAATGGTTAGCACAAGGTTAACTGACAAACATAATCTTAAGAAGCACCATCCACAGAACCCGGAGACACGAGCCTACCTACAGCCCCGTGTCATCTCATGGAAATCTGTTGCTTAGAAAAACCTTCGAGACTGTGACTCGGGAGTGCAGCTAATTGGCAAGAGGGTCAGTGCTGATCTTCCTCTTCTTAATTAGTACCAGTGGGCCGAGCGTGGCGGCCGGACGAGGAGCCCCGTAAGAGGAAGCGTTCACTCAGGCCTGCCACTCGCTGACTGAAAAGGAGGCAATTGGCATCTTCTGCTGTTTGTGCTGCTTCCTGGCACCCTCAGCATCTCAAACTCTACGTGCAGTGCTTGTGTGGTTGAACGCAGTAACAATCGGCAGTGCTTAGTTAATTCCCACGGCGTTCTTGTGAGCTCAGTGAGTTGTGAAAATAGTTGTCATATGTCCATATCACGGATATTCTATAAATATTCTACATCCTGTGAACATCCAGCTACTCTCCATCACATGTTAATAAGAAGATAATTTAATCTCTTTGTCATATGCGATGTCAAAAGGTTGTTGATAGACATGATCATAGAATAATGCAAGGTAATATAGGAACGGTGATGATTTAGTATTACTGTAGAAACAAACATTTTAAAGGATGTGAAATTGCTTTTTATAGTACCGTGCGTAATCAGCTGGAGGTCACCCCTCACAAACTACTTAAGTTCTATTTATAAATGTTAACCGAAATTCAGCGTGGGATGAAATCTTGTCAAACTCGTGTGATTTGTGCATTGCTAATGTTCCCTTTGTGCAAGTTCATCCTGTCTCATGTTATACTGCGGTATTATATTATTATTATATTATTATTATTATTATATTATTATTATATTATTATTATATTATTATTATATGCCTATTATAAACAAACAGCTCTGCTTCTTTTGGAGAATATGAAGAGTTCACAACAGCGTAGTGTCATGAATATATATATATATATATATATATATATATATATATATATATATATATATATAAATATATATATATTTGTTATGCTTGCAATGCACTCAGATTCTTGCATAACTAATAGTCTTTCTGTGCCTTAAATAGTCAGGGCTAAACTAGCCAATGACAGTCATTTAATAAGTAAGCAAAACAAATGTATTATTTTAAATGCAGTACGGAAGATCAGAATAAGGCATCTGACAATAGGACCACTAATTTATGTTCATCTTTTTACGAACCACTAATTTATGTTCAGTTAAATGTCTAGTTCTAGTCAGACGCAGTTCAGTTCTCGTACTCTGAGATGTTTCAGCATTTAGCATGTATTTAACAGTCAGGACTACAGGTCGTATCACTGTTCAGTTGTGGGCAGCTCACAGTGTCATGTTTTCTTCCAGCTAAACAGGAGCTCCACCATTTTCTTTTCTTTAATCACTGGTCTAATATTTGGTCCAAGTCCTACAACTACTATTGTGTCTGAAAACCTGTAGGTACACTGGCCCTCTGTGGGTAAGACTTCCCACCTCTTCACTACACAAAAGATATTAGTGCAATTGGAAAATGGATAGTTGTGAAGTGTAGTACCATATACTGCCATATACTCACCATGGATAAAACAAAAACCACCAACCAGGAATTCCATGTTAAATTTTACACAGACCTTATGAAGGTCCATGGATCCATACAGGCCATGGTATTAGAGACCTGAAATACAACAGCAAGTGAAATGTAAGAGATGTCCTTACTGTTCCTTTGACCTCCTGAATATACAGATCCACAGATCTCTCCTTCACCTGACTCCCTATTGTAGTTCCAGAGCTATCAGGTTCCATTTGATGCCATTCTCTATTCTTCCTCACCACAATGCTACGGCGACTCTGAGGCTAACCGAGGTGTCCCCCCGCACCGGCTAACCGAGGTGTCCCCCCCGCACCGGCTAACCGAGGTGTCCCCCCGCACCGGCTAACCGAGGTGTCCCCCCGCACCGGCTAACCGAGGTGTCCCCCCGCACCGGCTAACCGAGGTGTCCCACGCACCGGCTAACCGAGGTGTCCCCCCGCACCGGCTAACCGAGGTGTCCCCCCGCACCGGCTAACCGAGGTGTCCCACGCACCGGCTAACCGAGGTGTCCCACGCACCGGCTAACCGAGGTGTCCCCCCGCACCGGCTAACCGAGGTGTTCCCCCCGCACCGGCTAACCGAGGTGTCCCCCCCGCACCGGCTAACCGAGGTGTCCCCCCCGCACCGGCTAACCGAGGTGTCCCACGCACCGGCTAACCGAGGTGTCCCCCCGCACCGGCTAACCGAGGTGTCCCCCCGCACCGGCTAACCGAGGTGTCCCCCCCGCACCGGCTAACCGAGGTGTCCCACGCACCGGCTAACCGAGGTGTCCCCCCGCACCGGCTAACCGAGGTGTCCCCCCGCACCGGCTAACCGAGGTGTCCCCCGCACCGGCTAACCGAGGTGTCCCACGCACCGGCTAACCGAGGTGTCCCCCCGCACCGGCTAACCGAGGTGTCCCACGCACCGGCTAACCGAGGTGTCCCCCCGCACCGGCTAACCGCGGTGTCCCCCCGCACCGGCTAACCGAGGTGTCCCACGCACCGGCTAACCGAGGTGTCCCCCCGCACCGGCTAACCGAGGTGTCCCCCCGCACCGGCTAACCGAGGTGTCCCCCCCGCACCGGCTAACCGAGGTGTCCCCCCTTCACACCTCCTAGGATGCAGACATCTGGCTGTGTTTCATAATGAGGAGTGTTGAGGAAACTGGGGACATTTTCTTCAAATCTGCAAAGTATAAGTGTTGCGTGTACCGTCCACAGACTCAGCTTCCATAGACTGAAAATAAGCTATAATTTCTTTAATTACTGGTTGTTTTTTTTCTATCCATATTTCCATGGTAAAGAAACATTATAATAATCTTCTTTTTTATGCATAGACCCAATTTTGGTCTTGCAGTCTTTGTGTGTTTTTCTATTTTAACGTTAAACCAAATATCAGAAGATTAGGTAAGTCACTTTCCCGCTATATGGAACAGTTGATAACATTAACCATCCAGCTAAAGCGTTTCAGTACGTTTAGTATTAACAGGGATGGCAACCATGCCATTGACCTGGAAAATTATATCTTCCACAGATTAAGGATGACTACCTCAGGACACACCGTAAACACTGCTAAGGCGGCAAAGCGTAAGGAACTGTTCATCACAAGCTTCTTCAGCCGGTTCCTCCGTGCATTCCTTTCTCTCCTCACCTTTGGCCCTGTTTGTCAGAGTACACTGTGTTCTGACACGAGGTCAGAGAGGCCTGGAACACCGAGGCCAAAGAGCCTGCGTTGTGGGTTTCGCCTGGACGTTCATTCCCTGTGCGTTTACAAATCCTCGTGCTTGCTGTTCACCTTTAAACGTTCTTCTGTCCAAAGGTTCTTGGAGAAGCCCCTCAGGGGGGGCAGTGCCTGGGTTATGTGTTGTTATGCACAGTCATGATAGGACTGGGAATTGTAATGGAGGAACTGTTGTGGAGAAATTTGTGGAATGAACAAGCAGTTGAAGCAATAACTAGAATGAAGTGTGTGTGTGTGTGTGTGTGTGTGTGTGTGTGTGTGTGTGTGTGTGTGTGTGTGTGTGTGTGTGTGTGTGTGTGTCTGTCTGTCTGTCGGAGTGAGGGGGGGGGTCACAGAGGGAGGCCAATTACAATTCTTACAAGGAAAAGCAATATTCTTGCTCAAAAGAACTCTCACATTTTATGTAGCTGCCATCACACATTTCTGTATATTCGAAATGGAAAACAGTCTCCACTAATTCAACAATAGTGGTGAGTCATATTCCCAGTAACAAGTATTATAATAGTCACAATGTTAAAATAGATATGAAAAAAACCTTGTACTTTTCCCATGATAGTGGTAATAGTTCATTAAAGTTTTGTGATTGAGAAAGGAGATAGTTCTTAAATCTTGAGGTTAGCGGTATTATTATACACCGAAGAGGTACTCCAAATATGGGATAAATATGGGATCACTGGCCTATAATAAATAACTTTATTAAAGATCAGGCGGATGAATTGTGTAACAATGTGATAGATTTCACATTCGCCAGTAGGGTGTGCTGTTTTGTAACGCGGGGATTTGAGATGGCACGAAATGGCTTTATCCTTTCGACTGTCCCCTAATTCCTCTCAGTGCATGTTATGGCTCGTTAGCCTCAGATACGTCCTAACGCGTAGGGAAGAGGAAGAATTCAGAGGAAGAGCCTACCGATCAAATAACCGCTGCAGCTCATGTTTTCTAAAGCTGGTATGTAAATAACTAATACTGAACGTTTCCTGCTAGTTTCACGAATATGTCCCAACGTTGTGTTCGAATATTTGCAAATATAGGCGAAATTAATTTTATAATGTCCTCAGTTTTGAAATATTCGGTGCATGTCTAGAATCTAAGTAAGGTGGCGCCTGGTGGATCTTGAGGAAGGACCAGGGTATTGGGCACCATCACCATCAGACTGAACTACTCCCGAACTGGGACGTGCGCACATCATCAAACCCGCATTTGGTCCTGTGTGTGTGTGTGTGTGTGTGTGTGTGTGTGTGTGTGTGTGTGTGTGTGTCGAAGCGTCTTCAGTCCACTGGCGCACACACACCCATCGATGGTGTAGAGACGGAAGGGAGTGATCTGAGTCCTAGATGGGAGGTCCTCGTCCTGTTCTTCACTCCGTGTGGATCACACTTCACCCTGTGTGACTGGTCCAAGACGACGGCGCCCGCAGGACAGGAGCGTGCGGATCCGGATTAGCGTAATTCACCGAATAATCGCGGAACTCTTCGAATAACGCAAGGAACAAGACCTCCATGTGAATATAAGGATACACGCGTCTCCTTCCTGCGTCTCAGGACTGTGTGCAGGTTCGGGATTGTGTGGTTCAGTACTCGAGTCCTTCAAATACGCGCTCCAACAACCTTGGAGAAATGGTGTTAAAAACTCTTGGGCGCTAGAAGACACCTGCGAGCGGGATCCGTCCCACACGGATATTGGAATAAAACAACTACGGCTTTCATTAAGTTGATGAAGAGGAAAAAACCCTAGACCCCGCTAATAAACCCGGTATGTATTTAAATGGGCTTTCTTCGGAGCGCGGAATAATGCCTGCGTCTGCCCAAGCAGTACCAGTATAACCCATATCTATAACCCGTATAATCCGTATAACCCCAGTAATAAGTTCCCTACTGTGAATAACTGCGTCTTACCCCAGTCGAGGTTCATTGATGTCTTAATTCGTGCCATTGATGAGCGATTCAGTGTGATACAATATGGCACAGAATTTGTAAAATATCAATTATGTGGGCCAGCCCTATTTATTATTTGCCGCGTTAAACTTAATTTCAGCGTTTGCTTGTACTGGTGATGAATACGTTTTATTATGCATGGACAAGTATTGAGAGCAGGATGCGTGTGGTGTATAAACGCCCTGATGTCTCGGTTCTGCTGAACACGCTCCTGGGCGGACCAGGACATGCAGACACCGCACACCTCTCTTACCGCACACTACATTTCACCCACTCCTTACTGCACTCTACACTTCACCCACACCTTACCGCACACTACACTTCACCCACTCCTTATCGCACACAACACTTCACCCACTCCTTACCGCACACTACACTTCACCCACACCTTACCGCACACTTCACCCACACCTTACCGCACACAACACTTCACCCACACCTTACCGCACACTACACTTCACCCACTCTTTACCGCACACTACACTTCACCCACTCCTTACCGCACACTACACTTCACCCATACCTTACCGCACACTACACTTCACCCACACCTAACTGCACACTACACTTCACCCACTCCTTACCGCACACTACACTTCACCCACACCTTACTGCACACTACACTTCACCCACTCCTTACCGCACACTACACTTCACCCACACCTTACCGCACATTCCTACATATATGTGACTCACACGGTAAAAATGACACCCTGTTGTTTCAGTATGTCCAACTTGGATATGAAGTGTTTGTGCTATAATTCTCCTGATTTAGCGCACAATCGGCACAGAAAACCGACAAGAATGACAAAGGATAGAAGATGAAAGAGCAATGATAAACATGCTGAAGAAGGAAAGAAAGAAAGAAAGAAAGAAAGAAAGAAAGAAAGAAAGGGAAAGTTTAGGTAGAGACAAACCACCACAAGTCATCGCCGTTTCTTTAACGTCTGCCGAGCTGCGCGAGTCTCCTGTGAACTTCGCTTCACAGAGTTATGAGAACAGAGAGAGACAGTGAGAAGAAACTGGGCGAACCAGAGAGATAGATGGTGAGGGAAGTATGGGAGACACTACTGGAGAGCTCAGTTCTCCGCACAGCGCACCCCCCATGATGCACTATTTAGGAGGGAAGGGGTTCGTCTTTCTTGTCTTTATGTTTATTTATAGGCGCATCTGCGAGGCTTGGCCCGAGTCACTGTAGATACCGAGCTCGGCCAAATGAGAGGTGAGGACACCGGTAAGCAGCATCCTGCTTTCAGTGTGTTTCAGCACAGCGACACGGTGCTCTCAGCTGACGGGTCTCTTCAGGCCTGTGTCTCCCATCGCTCCTGCTAAATATGCGGAACGCAGAGGCTGAATTCATCAGATGAAGAGAAAATTTGATTATGTGATTAAGCGTGTTTATGGATCTAAGGCCACTGTCTGTCAATTTCACTCTGTCTCTCAGGCATAATTTAAATTTGCTTCTGCTTTTGAGTCTCTGTTCACTCCCCCTTCAAATCTTTCTATACCGTTTTGTCAATCTACAGCCCCCCCCCCCTCTCTCTCTCTCCCTCTCTCTCCATCTCTCTCTCCCTCCCTCTCTCTCTCTCTCTCTCTCTCTCTCCCCTCTTCCTCTCTCTCTTTCTCTCCATCTCCCTCCCTCTCTCTTCCTCTCTCTCTCTCTCTCTCTCTCTCTCTCTCTCTCTCCCTCTCTCTCCCCCCCTCTCTCTCTCCCTCTCCCCCCTCCTCCTCCATGACTAGAACCTGTATGAAGGTCTGGGGGATAATGGGCAGTGTGATGATGGGTTTGCGGAGCCGATCGCTGGCCGCTGCTTCTCCCCTCCGTTAAGTGCACTTACTCCACTGGCCTCACCACTTATCTCCGTGGTTCACCCTAACATTTTGTGCGTGCTCAAAAGTGAGTAAGCCTCCAGGAAGTTCCCTCGTTCTCCTTTCCGCAGTGCCATCTCTGAAGTGCTGTGTATGGATAAAAAAAACATAAAACAAAACACTAAACTAGTAAGAGGTTGAATTACGCGGAGGATGCAGTTTGATCACGTTCCTGTGTGAGACTCGCGGGACAAAGTAAGTGATCTGTTGTTATTCTGCATTTTGGATTCATTTGGGGTTTTGTTCAAGCTTTTTTTGGGTGAAATGTATTATAGAGTGGGGGAAAAAATCAAAAGTGATGGAAGACATACCATTTCAGTGGAGATTGTTTTGATCGTATGCAGTCTTTTGTCAAAGCATCTTGGCAAAGACTCTGCAATCTGTTGCTGTTTGCTTTAGATTTGGCATTCGTCCTGCCAAGGGACATAAATAACTTATAATTTGCCAGCCAGTTAAACGTTATCGACATATCACCATCTGAAGCAGCTTTGTTCACATGCCGAACGTGCTCTGCGGCTTTTCCTCTGTGGCGAATGAGTGTGGTCTTAGCGTAGGTGTGTGGGGGTCGCCGCACAGGACCAACCCTCGCTGGGGACCATTTCAACCCTCTGCCAGAAGATTTAAAAAAAAAACTATTCCGTGTTGCAACGTGCAAAGAACAGGAACTTCTTCTACAGGCGACATTCATTTATGACAAACCTTTAGTACCACGGGAGAGGATGAAGAGCAAGAAGAAAAAAAAACAGGATTACGCACATAGATGCTGAGACTGTCTCACTTTACTCAGCAGCCTGTGGATTTCTGGGGACATCTGTGCCACGTTCTATAGACAGCTTCCAATTCTTCTTTTTTTAAGAGCACTGGCACACGATCACGGCCGAGTGTCAGATGCATGCAGAGTGGATTTGCTGTAAATTCCTGGTGCCCCCGCCTGTGCGTGTTCTATATGGAGATATGCGCCTGCTTCATGGTCTCCCTGGCAGCTAGTGAGACCCTCTGGAGCTGACAGGTGCGTCTAAGTTAAGACAGGTGTCTGATACGTTGTTAATGATAATAATAATCAACATTTTTATTCGCATGTTTTCAATTGCGGTTCTGAGTAGGTGATTATTTTGTTCTTGCTTGTTTGGAGGCGTAGTTATAATACGTACTGCACACCAGCACCTTTCCAAACAGGTTCTGTCTTCGTCTGGGTAGATATTTCAACCCCGGCATCACTACTTGTATTCTGCTTGCCATCTGACAGATAGGGTGGGTTTGTCATTTTCCATTTTCTTGACATTATAGATCTCTAGAAGTTTCATATCATGTTTAGCAGTGTTGTGTGTGAGTGTGTGTGTGTGTGTGTGTGTGTCCTCCTGTCTGCATGTGCCATGATCAATTGATCATCCATGGAGCATGATAGATGATCAATTACTTAAACAATAATTACAATGATGCTTCGCTGCATCACAAAACCACCTGACACAAGCAAAGAATCAATTATGAGAGTTTGAAATGCACTGCGAACATGACAGTGAGCATTTAGTGTTGACCACTATTACTAATAAGATATTGATAGTGCCAATTTTTAAGCTATGAGTTCATTCTTTTATTACTTAGACCTACGAAGAACCACATACTCTTAAACACGGCAGTCAAATCAGAGTACAAACAACCTTTATCATGACATTGGAGCTTAAAGCTGCACATTAAGGATTCAAATGTTTGGATAAATCTCACTGGCCTGAGGATCATGAGTGCAGATATTCCACCAGGCTTTTATCTGGCCATTAATCTTCATGGATTAAAATGTGGTCTGTTACCTGCATCAGAAAATTACAGCTATAAAAAATCGCCCCATCATATGTGGCTTGGGACAGAATACGCATTTTTAAAATTCTGTTGCATGATATCATTTAGCACAGCAATAGTGCCTTCTCTATATATTTTATTACTGTCTCTGATTGCAGTGGTGTGCAGTTTTAACGAGACACACCGGTGCGGGTGCCATCTCCTGTACAGAAGGATCCTGTGCCCCTCTTTCTTCTTCTGTCTTGAGACATTTGGCTGTTATAAGAACCCTCGGGTATCTTCTGTTGCCCCGGGCAGGTGCCAGAACAACTTCCAGGCTAACCAAGACGTCCCATCATTTGTGGGAGAAATGCGATTGGTCAGTGGACTCCACAGGATTTCATTACGCGGCGTTCCATGGCTGTGAGGCTGTGCGGCCTCATTATGCTTGGCAAGGCAATATTGAGTTTAGAGTTCTGCTCCTCACAGTCAATGGATAATAATAGCACACCATCCTGACGGGACACATGAGAGACCGGCTGTAATTAAAATGCACGCCGGCATCTTTTTAGACAGGCCTGGACCTTTTAGAGGGTGCCACGATCGTTTAAGGTAGGAAGCTCCCTGCTTTGTAAGTTGATCATCGTTTGGATCCCGGCTGAAAACTTGGAATATGGACTGGTGTGGCCACGCGCGCACCTGAGCGGCGGAGGAATAGGAGATCAAATGAAAAGGTGTCTGGGAATGACATTACCATCGGGAGGAAGATTGGGCTGTTCTTTCTGTAGGTAATGAATGCAACGTCTTTTAATGCAACGCGACAGAATGTCCACTGGAAGAATGTCTGTGGAATACGAGGCGGCGGATAAATCTACCATCCCTCTCAATTACAACAAACGTGCACAAATTACTAACACCAGGACTGGCACTCTAAGTCAAGGCCTGTTTTGAAGATTATGCAAACCTGTCTAAAGGATAACGGATCACCCCTGCTCGAAATCTCTGTTTACAGCATCGAGAAGAAGAGGTCGCGGAGCGCAAGAGGTAATTTTGCTCGAATCAGCCCATGAACAGAGCGTGTATACAAATAGTTCTGAACCTGGAGGTTGACATCTTAAACACATCAGGACCGTTCATCTCGTGTAAAGATGGTGTACACAGCGCTGGAGCAGTGACAATTATTAGTTCACAAAGGAAAGAGGAAAACAACAAAAAAAATTTTAGTACACTAAGGAAAAGTATTTTTTTTCTATCTATAAAGTTCAAAGTCTTCCAAAGTCACAAGAGGTTAATATGTCGGTGTTAGTATAGTGAAAACTATTTCCAGTGTTGTGTATGCCAAAGATGGAGTGCTGTGTGCTATAAATGTATGTAATTAAACATAAATAAAATTATAATGCAATATAATACCTTCATAATGTCTTTTTGCCACCTATATGTTCTTAAACCATGCCATAGCTGGCCAGCAACTATACATCCACTCAAAGATCCTGTCATAATATAACACCTGAAAGCCCATGGGACACAGGGGGACACAGGGGACCACAGCTGGACACAGGGGGACACAGCTGGACACAGGGGGACACGGGGACACTTGGAGATATCTAGGCTGTTCCTATTAATAGGTGAGGGGAAGCAGCCTTTCAGGTCAGCATTTGCAAACTCTGTGAATCTAGTTTTGAAGGAAGTTCTTGTTTGTTTGGGTTTGTTTTCCCATGTCGACCAGGGCCACACCATTTGATGGTGCCGATTTTCTCGGCCGTTGCTTATTCCAGGCTGTGCCGTGTATAATTTCTGAGCAGCAGAGGTTAAAGGTTCCAATTATGGAACACTTTCCAGAAAGCTGCTTGAGCTCCTGCCTGTGGTTCATAATTAAAATGTCATCTTGCTATTACAATTGGCGCTTTCTGACTTTGTGAAAAGTAGAATGTACTTTAAGTCTTTTGAAGAACTGAGACCTTCTCTTTCAGCAGAAAAAAAGAATCTCGACTGCACTGATGTACCAGCAGAGGGTTTTTTCTGTGGCTTTTAACATCTTTAGTCTCTGGAGTGAAGGGGTGGTCTTCAACAAAAGTGTAATCATTGACGTTTTTTAAAGCAAAAAAAAAAAAAAAAAACCTGTTGCAATTGGTTCAAAATGTCTTATTTTAATTATTTCTGTAATTACTTTTCCCACAGATTATACATCTTGCATTCAAGCGAAAAATAATTCCATTCACAAGCAAATGGATGAGAGTCATATTTGCCCTTGGCAACTGAAGATGACGTTACTATGGAAACGGCTGGTGCTGCTATCAATCACAAGCTGCTTTGCAGGTAAAACATCTTACTCGTCATTTTATTCTAAACTGGCACTTGTTTTCTTTGCTTTTCATTTGCAGTTTAGGTTAAATGGACACTAACGATCATGGAAGATATCATTTCCTCTAATAGTAAGAGAAAGACGAAGAGTTATCTGAACGTGTGGACTACTTCTGAAGACACTTGCACCTTTGAAATGAAGACTGTCACTGGATTCGCTTGTATAGTGGAATATGTTTGAATTGAATAATACAACGTTTGCAATAATAATATTGTGATAAAATCCGTGATAGCAAAATAAATATATATGCAAATAATGTTTTTTCAGCAATATTGCTGATTTTCAAGAATATTTAGCGTGGGACAGAAACGAGGCAGCTAATATTAGTCATGATCCCTGATCATGTTTTAGAGTCCTGTTTAATATTGTCAGCTTTAAATCAAATTAGAACCCTTATTCTGTTTGCCATCCCAGATAATATCATAACTCGCAGTGTGTGATTGCTCCAGTGTGATACACCTGGAGCTTTCATGATGGGCCCCCTGGTTCTGGTACAGCTGTACGTGGTGTGTGAACCACGCCCTCTGCCCTTCAACTGCTTGTGTTGGGGCCTTTTACATAAAGGGTCCTGAAGCTCCTCCAGGACTAGAGTCTCATCCATGGCTAGGAACCTGTCAGAGATGATTATCGGGAACCACGAGATGGAACATTGTGCACCATCTGCACCGAAACCACTACCTCTACATGCCCCGCGGCACTCTCCTGGGATTTACAGTGAATATCATTTTCTCTTTTGATTTTTTTCTTGCACTGGCTGCGCCCTGTGATGAAAGAGAAGTGTTGAACGCGATCTGAATGGAACCGGGCTGTGACTGCACCGAAGAGACAACTCTCCTCCGCCCGGACCGCACCAGCAGACACTATTTAGCCCATTTAAACCTGAGAATTTGTTTTTGCCAACTTCACCAGACTCACATAAGGCAGAGGAAGCGGGGGGGGGGCACAAAAGCGTACGACGATCACATCACTCCAGCAAGGCGGCGCGGAGCCAAAGACGCTCGAAGATGTGACTTGACAACTACGACGGCAGATCTTGTCAGCGGATGTCACGCTGCCGAACAGTGCTGGTGACGATCAGGGCGCTGCTGTACTGAGTGTGTGCAGTGTGAGCGAGACCCGCTGATTTTTACAGACCTTACGGGGAAGTTGAAGAAAAGAAACACTCTGAGCTGATTTTGCCACCGGCTGAAGTCTGGGTGAAGTCTGGATGAAGTCTGGATGAAGACTGGCTGATATTTGGCTGGGTCACCGTTTTCCACACTGCTCCCAGTCATTAATTACTACTCTTGGAGTGGCAGCTGCATCTTACATGTCACCATGTAGCCCAGTAATGTACTGAACGTCCATTCAGGTGTTCAGGTGTAGAGGATTGTGCCTCCTTGTTCACAGGCGATATGCTAATCTTGAACAATAGAGCAGCCGGTTCAAGACTCTTCCCACCGCTGCCGTTGTCCTTTCCAGTGAGGCACGTCACCTCAGCACGCCATCTCTGTGCTCTGCCTCTCCATGAGCCCCCCCGAAATCCACCACACTGGCCTTAGAAAGACGCCGTCCCAGAGCCCGTCAATGATATTCGATTGGTGTTAAGGGGGAAAAACAAGACCCGAACCCGGACCTAGCTGTGCTGCTTCGCCGCTGTAATTCACAGTCTCGGTTGTATTGTGGACATGGAGCAGAGTAATCCACCGGGACCAATACCTGTGAGGAATGAATTAGTAGAAATCGCTTTCACTTATGGAAGGATGTATGTCCAATAAGCTGTCTGTTTACTGCTTAATAAAAGACACAAGATGTACCTGAATACAAACAGCAGTTCACAGTCAGAGGAATCTTTATTTTTGGAAGTATAGGTTTGCTTGAAGTTGGTTTGATGTTTTGTGCTTCCAGTCAGAGGATCTGTGCCTTTTTGATGCTTTTCACAGGTTAGCTGTTGAAACTCTCTCTGTCAGGTGCTATAGAATTTGGTCTGTTTTATTGCATACTGGTAGGCTTAGAAAATGGTTAGAAAATGTGATCTCTCGGTTCTTCTGAGAATCCGACAGCTGACATTATATCTGACACTAAAAGGGGTATCTAGAAAGTTGGGTCAAAAACCTTTGCGCACTGAACATGGTCTTTTAAGAAAGTACATTCAGTGCATTATTGCCCAACTTTATTTTTGGTAACCAACTTCTAAGACAGCACATTAAATTGTACTCTAAAAGCAGGCTTGCCATCACCACAGGCAGAGAAGCCCGACTTGTCCATTTACGTAGCTGTATTCTAGCAATTACGATCGCCTCTGAAAACATTCCTGATACACAGAAACATGTGTTTTGCAGCAACTGAACTAAAACCCTTGGGACTTTTTTTTTGGATGTATGAGTGCAGGATTGAAGCTGACTCTCTGATCTTGGAGTTTATATATATATATAATGTTTTTACATTCTTGATTTGTCCTGGTAGTTGCAGTAAACTTTCCCTCCTCTGTTCTTGCCAGCGTATGCAGAGGACGCCCTCTTTCACGGACCGAGCTGGAGGACGGAGCCTACTGACCTGATTCTACCCATTCGTTCTTCGAGTCAGGACGCTGCTCTGCAGTGCGAGGCGTCTGGAGTGCCTTCTCCCCAGTACAGGCAAGAGTCCCCCCCCCCCCCCCCCCCCCCCCCCCCGTCCCCCTCCGCTAACACCTCCTTCCAAACCATTTGTGACTGTTCCATGCTTCTGTGCTCCAGCTGAGCGTTTGGCCTTGGCAAATTGTCAGTGTTTGCCTCGAGGGGATCGAATGGGAGACTAATATTGCTGATTGTCATTGATTTTCCAAGGGGAAGCCGGTTTGTTTGTCCCAACAGTTTACCGTTGTAGAAAGGCTCCAGCCTCCTGTACTGTCACGCTCTCCCCCAGAATTTTGGAGCCTTTTCACGAGTTCTCCTGGATGTGCGTTTTTTTTTTTTTTTTGTATTTTTTTATTGCATGTCTGCTGTGCACACTAAATAGCTTAATCCCAATATTACAAAACTGCCAGTTTAAATACAGGAGTGGTGCTCGAGCAAGAGACTGACTCTTTTTTTCCCAGTGTGTGTAGGTCTCTGCATGAGGCGGGGGTATTAGCGAGCTTAATTCATTAGCCTTTCCCTGGGAGAACTGCACATTTCCATTGCGATAGGAACGGTGGAGAGAAATGACTTTGAATATGGGAAGGATGTGAAAGCATAATTTGTGTCCAGGATTCCAAGGCGCTCTCCCGCCCGGTCCCCGGAGGTGCGTGGGGCCTGAAATAGCAGCCGGCGCTGGCTCTGTGGTAGATTGTGTTTCGGAGCTTGGGTCAGCATCATGCAAATCCTCGTGCAAGCGCTTGGGCTACGGGGTGGGAGGGGCAATAACCTTGTGGGTGACATTCCGTTAAACGCATGCATTTTCCTTTCTTCGCCAGCCCTGCCTCTGCAGTGGGGTGTATCATTATGTGTGTTGTGTGCGCGGATGGAGGTGGGGGGGGGTTGGTTGGTTGGTTGGTCGGAGTGGAGTGTGTGTGTGTGTGTGTGTGTGTGTGTGGGGGGGGGGGGGTTGTTGGGTGGAGGGGGTGGTGCTAAAAACCAGCACACTAACAACATGGGGCAACAAAAAAACAAGCCATCCCGCTGCTCCTCAGACAGGTAAAGCGACTTGAGTCTTGCACTCTAATCAGAACTCTCAGCCTTTAGTTTATTTATGAAGATGCAGAGATTGAAGAGAATGCAGTTAGCGGTGCGCATTTAGTTCATGGAACAGGTGATTACGGACCAGCCTGCAGCTCATGGCACTTAACACTCAGACCTGTTTGTTATGCGCTGTCATTCTCTTCCAACATTGTCGCTAGACTGGTACGCATCTAATACAATGCAGCTCTGTCTTTGCTATGACATTCTGAAGATGTGGCGTTAACACTGATAGCTCCAGCATCGGGTCGAGCCAGGATTCATTTGAGAGTTAAAAGGAAGATAAAAAGGGGATCAGGGGAAATATGTCACAACATGCCTTACTTTGAAGTCAGCAAATGTTTGAAAGGATTCATTTCTGAAGATCTGTAATCCCTTTTGATTTAAACGAAATGCCTTACACCTACAATACCGTGCCAGCTGTGACTCTGACACTAGGTTGAGCAAGTATCCAGACACCGAAATATAAAAAGTGACAATCATTGCAATCGTGTCAAGAATTGTCTCCTTTTTTAACAAGGTCTGCCATTTTTAGAGAATGGCCAGGCTTGAGACCACCCTACGCATCATCCATCTGTGGTGAAACTGAACAGCGCAACAGGCGAGCCCTCCACGCATTAGTGCCCCAACCCTCGGTGCAGCCCACCGACACAGACGGGCGTCTGGTTCAGACCCACATGTCCGCTTGCAGCCCTGTGCAAAAAAAAATCAGCTCAGTCCCCGAAGGGTTCTCTGCGACTTTCTCCTCCGAGCAGTTTCAGAGCCCGGTGGAGACCAAGCGGAGCTGGCATAAGTTGTTCAAAGTGAGTTATGCCATGCCAGCCCTCTGTTTTTGTTGTTTCTGCTGCTGGTGGTGTTTCTTCCATGGCTTCCAAGTCCTCCAGAGCTGTGAGCACAGGGTTGAGTGATGGACAGGCGCCTTGGCTATAAAAGACTGATTCATAAAACATTCATTCTGCATCCCACGGCAAAAGCCAGTTCCTTGTTTATTCAGCACTGATGGTGCACATAATTGATTCATGTAATTGATTGTTAATTAACACAGTTTGGTCCTGCCAACTGAAGACCACTGAATTATGGCTGTCCTGCTAGCAGATTCCTGTCTTTGATGTCCTGTGTGTTCTGAGTCCGGTCAGCAGTTCTCCTTGTCGGGCTGGAGCTAAAGTTGGCTAGCGACTGTCGGACCGTAGAGTGAGTCCTCAGGGGGGAAACAGCCCGGCAGTCAGGGCAGGTCACGATGACGGCACCTGCTAGAAGAAGGAGAGGTAGAGGGCAAGCCTCATGCAACATTGATATGGTCCAGAAGGTCGGCCGGTTCGTACGGAGTAAACCCGAAGCTTCGGTCCCCCCGCCATGCCACTCCCCCCGATCCCCTGAGGCTGAGCTGTTTATAAAAGGATAGGTACCATCCCTGGTCCAGTCAGCACACCCATATGCCAAAAAAAATAAACACGTCAACAATAAAACGGAAGTTAAAGAGAAGACCCTTTTCCCATTTATCTTCACGCTGGAGGGGCGACTTCAAAAGTTCAACAGAGTCAATCGAAGATGCTTTTTAACCTCAGGAGTGGTCGGGAATGAGGCACGGACCACGCGTGAGGGGGCTGCGGATCAGAGAGTCACCCGAGAGAAGGCTGACGTGGGGCAGCTTAAAATGCAGAGAAGTGGTGTGGCGAGCCCAGTGTGTGTTTGTGCCGGTGCTCGTTAGCTTTGCTCCGCAACGATCTTCCCCAACATAGTTCGCCCTCCTGGCACACAGGTTCACCCTCCCTGGCCGTCACCGAACATTTTTTGGAAAGATAATTGGGGCTGCTTTTGTACAACACATCCTGTTTTTTTTATATTTGGCCGAAGCACTGTCTGTGCAGCTGGCTAATTAGGAAGCGTATGCACTGCAACAATTTGGATTTTGGACATGTGAGCAATGGTGGGGCCACACTGGCTATCAACATGATGATATTTGATATTTATGATAATGTTGAAACCCAAAGACGGGAGGACTGAGTTAAACAATCCTGCATCTTCTTTGAGAGATTACTTGGAAAAAGATTACGTCACTAAGGACATTTACATCTAGGCCCATTACTCATTATCTGAAGATTACATCTTGTCCCGGTATGTACTACCTGAAAATAGCTCAGGCTTTTTGGTTAATTTCTGCCCAGCTTTTTACCACTTGTAAATAGGCCTCTCCATTGTTCAAGCAACATCCTCTACTCCCTTCAAGCTTCAGTGATCAAATACATGAACGAAGGAAAGAATGAATGAATGAATGAATGAATAGATGAATGCAAGTCAAAGAACAAATAAACGAGTGAACCATCATTCACCAGTCGAAATATTGCAGACTCCTGACTGTTGAGAAAGTGATTCGGCTGTGGCAGTGTTCGGCCGCACTTGCATGTGTGTGTGTGTGTGTGTGTGTGTGTGTGTGTGCGTGTGTGTGTGTGTGTGTGTGTGTGTGAGGGAGAGTTCTACTGAACTGAAGCTTTCTCAGGCTGAAAAGAGCATCCCCCCATCCCCCCCGCCCAGCCTGCTTCCTGTCCCTCTGTATTATGTTCAGTAAAGGTCCAGTGCTCTACCTCTCACCGCTCACAGGCGTACGGAGCTGCAACTCCGCACAGACCACAAACAGTCTCTACAGATGATAAATCACCTCTGCTGGTTCGAAAGTAACATGCACGGGAGGCTGTAATACATTTTGAATATACAGTAGTCACAGTTATGCCTGGTGACAGTTATACATGCAGTTGAGCAAGTGGTTATAAAATGGTTTAGAAATGCAACATAGAAATATTCTTCTTGTCTCTGCTGCCAGTGTGTCTATACACACACACACACATACACACACACACACACACACACACACAACACCAAGGTTGTCCTGTGGTAACAGAGGCACTTGGGGCTGTGACCCTTAAGCTGGCTTCAACAGATCCCAGCAATGACAACATCAATCTCAGCGCAGAAGGGCACAATCGCAGGACCAGCATAAAAAACTGGACCACACCCTCAACTCCAACAACCTCCAGCAGAAGGTCCAGGTTTGAGGATACAGCCACCCATTGGAGGAATGACACGGGAAGTTTTATAGCAGTGAAGTGAACAGTTTACAGTGATACACAAGGTTTCAGAAAAACAATTGTACACACACACACACACACACACACACAGACAAACACACATACACGCGCGTGCGTTAATAGTTAATAAAATGTTCCATTTAAAAAAATGCTTGAGAATTGTCAGTGTTTGATGATTTCATAAAGAAAATTATGCACAACTAAAATAGGACACTTGAAAATGAGACAAGGCTAATGCAGTTTCAGGCCTGCGTGAGGGTGTGCGAGACCCATACTTCACTCAGCCTCCTCTGAGAGTTCAGACGAAGGTTGGGAAGCACACGTCTCAATTAAGTTAAACCAATTAAAGTGAATTTAACAGCTGTCTCTCAAATTGCGACTAAAGAAGCAAGATTGGCTCCACAGAAAATAAATAATAACGAGGTGAGAATCAGTGTGAGAGACAGCTACAGCCCTCCCTTTGTAGGCGGAGCTCAGTCTCACGACAGTCGTGCTGCTTTGGGTGAGAAAGAAACGCCGTCTTCCCCACCCATTAGATTTCCACGGCATAGGGAAAATATTGAGAATAATATTGATTTTTTTCCCCTTCTTGCTTGTTCTTTCTTTCTTTCTTTTGCCATCTGAAATGAGCACTTCACTTTCTCTGAGCTGTAACTCCAACAGCACCATGCTAAAACCCAGTCTTTGTGATTTCTTGAATTCTAAAGAGAGGGATTATTAACACCCACAATGCTTCTGAGGCCTTACGCAAGCGCGTGCAGAGTGATTCAACATTTCCTTTGTGGCTCTTGAGGATTTCAGGCCAGTGTTTGACAGATGTCTGCACTGATGTTGTCAAGAACTCCTCTCTCTACATTCATACATACATATACATGTACTATATATATATACTTAAATATATATATGTACTTAAATATATATGTTACTGATTACTGATTACTGATTTCAGAGGTGGAAAGAGTACTGAAAATTTGTAATTGAGTAAAAGTATCATTACTTTGCCTAAAATCTACTCAGAGTAAAAGTAAAATTACCCATCTCAAAATTTACTCGAGTAAAAGTACAAAATTACTTCATTTAAAATGTAATTTGAGTAAAAGTTACTTAGTTACTTTCAGTTATTTAATGCATGGATGAATCATGAACCAAATACAGCACAAGCTGTTTTAATCGATTTCAAAGCGTATTTAAGTGCACATCCACACTTGCAAAAAGATCAGCTGGGCTCAGGAACATACTTCCTTACAGCACAAGGACAGTCACAACCTGTACCATAAAGTGCAAACAATTTTCAGTCCTATTGTCCAACGCACAACACTATGATAAGAATAAAGAAATTTAAAAATTTCAATTACAAATTATTCAAAAAACAAAATGCACACAAAATTAAGTGCCCACAAGATGCCACAAATCAAACTAAAATGCAACACTACTCACAATAAAATGCCCACAGGATCCCACATCAAAAATTAAAAAATGCTCATAGTATCCCACAATTTAAAAGTAAGTACTCACAGGATCCTACTATTCAAAATACAGTGCCCACCGGATCCCACTATTCACAATAAAATGCCCACAGGTTGCCACAACTCAAAATAAAATATAAAATGACCACAGGATCCCACATCTCAAAATAAAACAACATGCGCACAGGATTCCACTATTTAAAACGCTCACAGGATCCAGCTATTCAAAATACAGTGCCCACAGGATTCCACTTTTCACAATAAAATGTCCACAGTGTAGGAGTGCCCGGATGTGTTCCTGTGGGGGATGCAGGATTTGGTGTTCATAAAACCATGGGGGGCAACAAATGTTGGGTTACCTCAAGATGTTCCCATAGAAATGGGATAAAACTGACCATTTGTATTTTAGTTATATCAGTGTGTTTGTGTGGCATGTTTAGTCTCATTTTGCAGCTTGTTGTGTGCTGAGAGAGATTATGCTAACAGGGTAAGAGTTCCATCACTCCCTGAGAAGGTTTGTAGACTTCACCCCAAATGTGGCAGTCCTGTATGGAATGCACTCTGTATGCAAATGTACTCTGTTGTCTTTACCAGCAACCTGATTCCCATTGGTTAACCTGGTTTTTGTGACTGGTGTCCCTTTGAGATGCTGGGGGGATATAAAAGGAGAAGTTTGTGGGTGCAGGGGGCTCTTGCTCTTGCTCTCTTGGGCTCTTGCTCTTGACTTTCTCTCTCTCTCTCATCCTCTTCTGGGTTCTTCTCCGTGAGGCAGCCTGCACCGGTCGGTATCTCTGTTTCCATTAGGTATTATTGTTACTTTAATCTAGTATGGTTATGTTATTGTTTTATATTTTGTTGGTTATTGAATAAATCTGGTTAATTGTGTAGCCACGGTCTTCCTTGATTATAGCTATACTGGGCCAGATGAGCTCATTATTAGTATCAGTTAAAAGGTAAATCAATGCTAATACCAATTCCCTCTAAAGTATCCCATCTGCTACACATGTTTATGATAAACCTTTGACAAAGCAGGCTATTGTTTATAGAAAGGTACTTTATAAAGTTGGTTAGGTATATTGTATAACCTGTACTGGTCTATTTGGGCAGTGAGTTCTTTTAGATTCTTACCAACTATAATTTGGAGTCAGATATTTAAGTTTTATGCACGTAAATCCTTCTTCTGCACCTATTTCCGTCCTTGGTTGTAGGCAAGCAGGTAGGTTAGTTATATCTCATAACTATAACCCCTACAACAGGATCCCACAGAACCTGATTTATTCGATTTAAAGATAGAACAATCTCATCCTTTTGAAAAAAAGTGCACCAGATTACGACCTGATTATGAGACAATGGAAAGGGCGTGCGCAAGGCAAGGATACGCAATTGGCCTTCAGTTCTGGGACTCAGAAGTTTAAATTTGTGCCCGCATTTAATTTTTCACCATCAATATTTTTTTACTCAGTAATGTGAGGGCGTTCAAATGTAGTGAAGTAAAACTACTTGGGTCAAAATGTACTCAAGTAAAAGTACAAATTACATATTTCAAAAACTACTCAGAAAATTACAAATTACTCATAAAAAGTACTCAATTACAGTAATGTGAGTAAATGTAATTGTAACGCTGGGAGTGGGCGGAAGGATGAGACACGGATCCAGTCTGCAGTAGCCAACGTTACTTGCTTTTATTTGTACGAGTAACATAAACACACACACGACGTGCAAACCAAGACAAAGACGAGCACACGACATCGCGCGAACGCACATTATATAGCGGACTAACACACACCCTCGTGATCTCGAGACAAGGCACAGGTGTAACAAATGAACACGCTCACAGACGACCCACGCCCACGGAAGTACAAACATGGACCTAACAACACGCAGACAACGTAACGACACACCCACAGGGAAGGGTCCGGAGCCGTCACCGTGACAGTAATTAGTTACTTTCCACCCCTGCTTGATTTTAAAAGTAACTATGTTAGAAGTTACAAGTTACTTTAGTAGTTACATTCAGCAGCAAAATTAGTTTTTCCAATACTCACTTTATTGGAAGTGCATTTTTAACAGTAAACATGGAATCTCCTGACATTTAAATAATGTATCTCCTGACATTACGTTTGTGTCGCTGCGCGGTATTATTTGTAAATATATTTGTAAATGTAATACAAGCGAACTATTCAGTCAGACAGCTACTTGTTGTGAAACAAAATACCATTACAATTTCAAGCATTTTAAAGTAGGCTACTTTAGCACTTTTTAAACCTGAAACACACAGGTTTGAGCGCTACGGTCAGACGCAAAACTATAACTGAGCCAAGAAGGAAGTGAAAATATAAATAGTAACTCGTTATATTACTCGTTACTGAAAAAAGTGGTAAGATTAGAGTAATGCATTACTGACATCACTGCATATATATATATATATATATATATATATATATATATATATAGTCACAGCTGATTGTAACCATATGTAGTGTCAGGCAGGAAGGTGAATGATGGATTGGTATCTCCCTCATCAATCATCAGGGCTTTCCTGACAGTGTGGTGTGCTGCCTACATAGAAAATACATTGACACCTTCAATCAGAAATGCTGGTTTGTTCTAAACTCAGCCTGACACCTGTCAAAACCAATCAGTGTCAGCTTCTTGCAAGTTATCATTCACAAGCCAACCAATGAATTCCATTTTTTATTTTTTTTTACACCCCCCCCCCCCCCCCCCCCATGTTTGTTGGTTTATTTGTTGTAATGTGCATTAATCTGAAATGAAACAGTATGGGGTTTGCATAATGGATAACCTTAACTTATCTTTTTTTCCATATTTCATAGATGAAGCAGTGCGGTCTGGTCCATTAGCTTTAGCCATTAGTCTCTCCCACTCTCCACTCTTTCCATTTTCCAACCATCTGTTACAAGTCCGCTTTTGTGTCTGAGACCTACTCGTGGTCTCCAGCTTCCCTTGCGTTCTTTTAGTTTGCGCAAGTACTGACCACTTCAACAGTTTTCTAAATACTAGAAATGGCAGTCCATCTAAGAGAGGTTTTTCTTCACACAGCTGACAGGACTTTTCAGTCCCCATGCTTTTCTCAGTCCTAGGAAGTACTCAGACTTTAAGGTTAATTCTTTTATTTTTTTGTTTCCTTTTCGGTATCATGCCTACAAAATTGTTTTCACGATAACACCAAATGTATATATATATCTGGGATAACCTTTCAGCATTGCTGAATGTGATGGTGTTTTGTTTGTGTTTGTAATTTGTGCTGGTAATTGAATTTAGGGCATTAATAACATACCAAAGTGCCAGCCCTGGCATGCGTGCTCTGGCTGCATCCCTGCTTGATTTAGCTCATTTTCAGCCTAATGGTCTGCTTTACTTGCATTCACACCTCTTTGGTCTTCGTGCTGTCAGAGGCCAAGAACAAATCCTGCTCTTAAAGTGAAGCCTTATTCCAAACACACAGTTATCCAAGCCCCAAGAACTAATGAACATGGTGAATGAACGCACTCCTTTGAGTTCAATTAAACCAACTCTGTGGAAAAACATTGTTGAATATTTGATTGAAAAAATGGAATAAAAACTTTAAAAACATTATTTTGGTTATTGTGTCATTGAAAAAGTACATTTAATACCACACAGCAAAATATTATTAAAAATTCTTTGTAATTTTATTGCTATATACTACTGTTTTATTGAAAAATTGGGGAACGATTTTCAAAACATTTACCATTTATTAAAGATGGTATATTGGTTTGCTTCTTCATCAGTTTCTACTTGTAATATGTCAAAAGAAACACAAAAACTCCCACAATTGTGTAGTGTAATGCGTGAGGTTCATTCTTTGATTTGCTGTGCATAATAAAGGTGAATTGATCAGATCGATGTGTGTGATGATTACTCCTGAACGCAGCTCTCCTGTGACTCCAGGTCTGATTGTGTTTGTGTCTCTGCAGATGGTCTCTAAACGGGACGCCCATTGATCAGCGTGCCGATGCGAGGCGCCGTGTGTCAGGAGGGAGCCTGATCATTAAGGGGCTGGACCGGGATCAGGACGCCGGCATCTACCAGTGCTCTGCTTCCAACGCCCATGGAACCGTCCTCAGTCACAAAGCCAGTCTGCAGTTTGCCTGTGAGTTAATGCAGCAGTTATTGCATTCCTACACCCTCCCATTGCTTGGTGTTCATCCAGGCTCAAACACACTAGAGTCAAGTCATCAGCCAATTAACAAATCTACATAGCCAAGGTACTAAGCCACACACGTCAGGGATACACTTGAGTGCTGGCACAGGATGTGCTGTTCTAGATCAGTGTGTGAGGTGAGGTGAGGTGTGCATGTGAGAGAGGCCCATGCCCCTTCTGTGTGTTCCTCACTCATCTTCTGGGACTGCTCTGACTACAAGTCAGTGGATCCGATTTCTCAGGTCAGCAGAAGAAAGCCAAAATTGAGGTGGATGTCAGATGCAGCAAGCTGACGGGGGAGGAGCTGTGTTTGATTGGCATCTCATTTCTCATTCCCATTCTGTCTTCAATTCCCATCACTCTCCGGCTTTAATGGACCCTCTGAACACAGTGTATTGACTCATGCTGTCATAGACCAGAAGTGCTGCTTCCCCCGGCTACCGGAGCCATCACCCATTGGTGTGCCAAAAAGACACAGTGGTTAGCAGGCTTATGCTTTGTTTCTTTGGTGCAACTGTCAGACCCAGTACCTTTCCATCCTAAGGGCAGTTTGCATCAGAAGTTAAGGATCTTTAAGGGTCTAACACTTGTTCAACTTGACTTAATGCATTAGTCATACTTATTCCTTACATTTTATGGTTAATGTCTATATCATTGAAGATATCATGGACACTGGGGTCATCACGTCAGTATTTCTTTAATGAATATGTAAAATGAAGTGTCTTAAAAATGGGTGTAAAGACTCACCTTCTCACTGACGAACCAGACAAAAATAATGGTATAAAAATATGCCATACAAGTCATTTGAAGGTATTTTAGTAACATCATATATGGATTACAACTGACTATCCAATTACAGAGCGTCAACTTTAGAAAGAGTGGAAACACTAAGATTACAGACTGGGTCTACGACTACAGGAACTGAACAGAAGAAGTAAAGAATGATAGGCATGATGGGTAATTGAATGACAGGTACAAGGATGGAGGTTACATTTCAGAATCTACACTACTCACAGTTAGGGATATTTGGCTTTTGGTAGAAATTTATGGAAAATGTAAAAAGTTCATTCATGTAAATCATGAATGTATGGAATTTTAGTAGAATCATGCAAAGGTGATTTTGAAATCACACACACAATATGTTGAAATAAATGCCGACAACAGTGGTGGGTATTCCCCAGCAAACAATGTCCATGTCTCAATTACATGTCATGTACCCTTGAGCATTAAATACAGCTTAACAATGACACCTCATGCTGTTCACAGGTTGACATATTGCCTCCTGAGTCATGGTATCCCGCTCTTCTTGAAGAGACCTCATGTCATTGAGGTTCTGGGGTACAGAGTTATGAGCCTTTACATGGCAACTCATCTGATCCCATACATTTTCATAACTGAGGGCCACTTCTTCCTAGTCCAGCATAAATGCTCCCAGGCCCTTACAATGATGCATGTGCCTTGTTGTTGGGTAGCATGCAGACCACTCAGATGTAAACAAATGGTCTGACATGACACTTGGGAGCTTCTCAGTTCCCTTAAATGTGCCTGGAGTTGTGTGGCATTCATCATCTGGTTCTGCAGGGCACTGTTCACAATGAAGCGGTCATCTGTGTGGCATGCGGTCAAAGGACGTTCACTTCTACGACATTCTGTGACTCTTCCAGTCTCTCTGTATCTCTGTTTCAACCTGCTGATGACACTCTGTGACAATCTAAGTGGCCACTTCCCTTTGAGAACATGCAGTTTGAAGGCACTGTTTGAGGTACTGTTGATCAGTTGTTAGATGTCATCTTGGTATCATGATGTCAATATGTGAACAGCATGATGAGGAGGACTTTAAATGCCAATTTAAATTAGGTAGGAAATGTATTGGTCAATTTATTGGTTGATTCATGGATTCACACCTGTTGTGAATTTTGACATTAAGCTCTTTGTTAGAGATCAGCAAGTATACAAAAACATTGAACACTTGGACAGGTTAGAGTGCATTTTGGGTTCATCCCGAATTTTCACCCAAAAGCTAAACAAATCCCTAATTTTTTTGTGAGTAGTGTATATTACTGTAATGGTAAAGTAATGAAAATTAAGGCGAGTGCCGTCAGACCCAGCTTGAGACTGGACCTACATGACTTTTCATGCCAGGACTTTTGCTAATGCTTCTCCTCCTGACCTCAACTCGTAGACAAGATAAGAGTCTTGTATGGTTTGAGGTCCTCTGTCCTTTCTTTCTCCACATCGTGCTGACTTAAAATTGATTGGCTCTCTGTCCAAAGAGAGCATCTGACTCTCTTAGGAGACACGCTGCCACTATCCTCACGGGTAAGATAATGAATTTCACTTTGGGGGAATGGTTAAAAGGACTAGCTTGACATTTATTTCCTTTATTGATCATTGGGTAGTGGAAGAGGAGTGTTGGTTTAATAGGGTCCTGTTGCTGCCAGCTTTCACTACCTGTTGTGAAGGTGAGACTTTGTTATTTTAAGCAACGTTGAATAAATCAGCAGCCTTGTCAAAGAGCCGATATGTTTTACATGCAAGCTATAACAGTTTGTTTAGGAATCAATATTGTATAGGAATCAAAACTGCACTTTGCTGGTGAGGCATATAGACCGAGGACTATCCGATTGTCCCAGTTCAAGCCGTCTACCTCATTTCACCTCATACCTCATTATGATCAACCGTAGATAACTAATAATGTGTACATTTTAATGGAAGAGCTGAATGTGCTGGTTTCAACTGCCGCTTAATTCCTTCATAAGAAATCAATATAAGACACACAGATAGGATCCCATGGCTCCAGCTTTCAGTTCCTGACGTCACCTCCTTCACCTCCATTCCTGGACTGATATTAATGTCCTTCATTACAAAACGCTTGCACATGAACTGCCGCTATAGAAGGGCCTGACTCCTCCTCAAATCATATAGATTCTCACCCATGGGCTCATTAATCAACCTTGAGGACCTGGCCTCTCTGATTCTAAATCTTTCGTCCCATAACGGTAGGTTGACCATGTCCTGCTCAACGGACATAAGCTCACGACGACCTGGGATGTTTCTCTGCTCCAGCAGGGAGTTTGTCATTGGGTGAAGCCCACCCAAGTGCTCCAACCTCCTCCACACAGTCCTGCTGCTTCCTCACTTTACCCCATCCTGCCCTTTCCAGCTCGTCTTAACAGTCATGTTGACCTTGTTATGTTTCACTTGGGGAGTTCAGTAGTGGGCTGTTCGCTTAAGGACAGGAAACTGGCAATGTTGGCCCGTTACCAGCTCCTAGGCCCTGGAGCAGAGAGGAGGCTTTTCACCAGCAGGCTGCCTGCTTCTCTTCTCCTCCTATCCTGAAGATAATGCGTGAACTACACTGACATGGAGGGTGATGTGTTTACAAGTCAAAGATTAGGGCTCATTTGATAACAACACTAGTTTCTTCGCCTCCAGCATGGTCAAGTGTTAAAATATGACTATTATAGTGTTTCGCAGTGTCTCATGTATATGTGTATGTATGTTGCTTTGTAGATCTAGAAAACTTTAAAACCCAGACAAGAAGTGCTGTGAATGTGAGGGAAGGCCAGGGCGTTGTTCTCCTGTGTGGGACACCTATGCATTCTGGAGGTAAGCCTGCTCTCAAGAATCAGCTGTTGTGTTAGAAACCAATTTTCTTATGCTTTTCAGAACAGAAGAGTGTGAGAAGGGCAAAGCCACCACTTAGCAATATGGTAACTGCTATTTAGTAACATGTCATTACAGCTGTGTATCATTTCCCAGTAAGAAAAATGCTTCTTCGGATGAATTTGAAGTCTGATGTACTAGAAGTTCCCCAATGGGAGCTTGAGAAACCACAACATGATTTTACTGATCCTAAGTGACAGAAAAAATGTAGTTTTATTTATGTCAGTGCATAAGCTGTGCTCCATCAAATACTGAGGCACAGTTATTCTGTTCTGAATGTTCAGCGTCTCCCTGGATTTCTGTGGCCTGCTGCCACAACTCGTAAACTGGGGCTGTTCTTCAACCCTTTGTAATTAGAGAGGCACAACGGCCCAAAGTGAAGTGAGAGGGACTGACGGTGTGAAACATCCATTTCAATTCAAGGCCGCAATGGTTACAGAAACAGATGAGACACTGGAAGTCATGGGATTTGTTTCATAAGCCGACAATTATGATTTGTGAAGATAATTAATGTGTGATTAATCATTTGACTAGTTAAAGGACATGAAGCCCAGTTGGTACTGAAAACCCCTGATAGAACGTTTTCATGTTGTCACCTTTAGAAAAGCTTGCACTGACTAACCATAACAGTGAGGCAGAAATGACACACTATTTATTGCACTGCCAATTATTATATCATTGGTCTGCACTGTATTTCGGAGACAATCTATAATTCCTTTTAAAAAGAAAAAACTGCAAACCTCCTTATTATTTTTTTTCTTCAAATCCTGCCTGTAACTACCTGCCTGGCCTTCATTTATTGTTACATTTGAGTCACTTTGTTTTCAATTAGACTCAAATCTGCTTGGCAAATGGAAATGTATTTCACGAATTGGAGTTTCAACCCAATCGGAAAGCATTATATTTCTCAGCAGAATGCATTTGCTGTTTCAAGCAAGCAATCGATAGTGAGATTATCATGTCTAAAATGCAATGGAGAATGCTTAGTTGGACACATTCTGGGCAGCTTGGTTTCCTTCTTAGCCAGGAGAAAACTTTCTAGTTCACTCTTCAAGGCTGTAAAACTCAGAATGTCAGAATGAAACATGTCTTTCAAGGATTTAGACGGTTGATCTAATCGATTGTTAAAAAAAAAGAAAAACGAAACTTAATTGCCATATGGGTAGTTGACATGTAAACTAGTCTAACAGCGATAGTTAATAATGGTCAACAATAGTCATATTAGACATCTGGTACCACTTGTTCTGCCACCAAAATGGACCTAAGCAACACTTTGTAGAATATGTATAGGATATTATGTTTTGTAGGATATTATATTTGTTCTCTTATTATTATTATTGTGGAGGGTCACAGTGTTTTATTTTAATCATTGCCTGCATGTAGGTGGGATTTGCAAGACCAGTTCTGTTCCTCACTTCCAAAGTCATGCATGTCATATATAACTGTGGCTGTGCTGTGCCCATGGAAACTCGTACGCTGTCGGCCGTACTTCCAGCCCTTGTTTGAAGGTGATGAAATGGTGATGGCATTACACAATTACCTGATTATTATATCAGGGGCCATGTTGTAAATCATGGTACGCAGACCGCGAACGCTTTGTAAGAACTCTACCTAAGTGTCTCAGCCGTTCGCCATTTGTGCCTTGTTTGGTTCTGGTATGCAATTACATGTGTCAGAGTGATGTGTTCGGCTTCCTTTTTCTGTTGTGTAATACGAGCCCTTTTCAGCCAAGGTGGTCTCTGCTGAGATATTTCCTTTGCTCTTCCTCCCTCTGACTCCATCGGCTTCCGCGGCGGTCGGCGAATGCTGACTTTACTTCGAGGCGGAGGCGGCCAGCTGGCTGTCCTAATCGCGGCGAACCGCTTTTGGCGCTAGCGCACGTGGAGCCGGAGGTCTGGGGGTGGCCCCGCCGGCGAGCGTGGCATGAGCGATAAGCGAGACGCGCACCTCGGCGCTCGTGACTCCCTCGGAAAGACTGCACTCTCCTGTCGTCTCTTCTCCCTTCTTTTTCCGCCTTCCTCCTCCTCTCTCTGCCTCTTCTGCGGCTGACGCGGTAATGCACCGTAACGGGCCTCTCCACCCTCGCGTGGTCAGCCAGGCGCGGATCAGGGTGAGCGAGGAGGTTTCGTTCCCAGCCACCGATGCATGTAGCCAGACCGGGCAGGTGTCAGGAGAGGGTCAGTGAGGTACTTTTAATCCAGTTTGTTTCACGCCCTTTCTTGCTTTTTTGAAAGCAAGAGCTGCTAGCCAGTCTGTGCATACCTTCAGTGGGGGGAAAGAAGGCTCCCTAAAAAGTGTGTTGATGTTATCGCTGTATGGACGCGCTCACAGATTCACACTAGTGGCTTGGGGTTTTCGCCCATGAAGTTTGTTCCAAGCCAAAGTTAACAATGTCTATCCTGAGGTGTCAAGGGGACAGGGTAAGGTGTCAAACCCTAGCTGAAGGTGTCTGACCAAAGGACTTGTCACCTTCTCTAGATCTCACCTTCGCCTGGGTCTTCAACGAGTATCCTTACTTCGTCCAGCAAGACAGCAGACGCTTTGTGTCCCAGGAGACAGGAAACCTGTATATTGCCAAGGTGGAGCCGTCAGACGTGGGTAACTACACTTGTGTCGTGAACAACAGTATCACCAAGGAGAAAGTGCTTAGTTCTCCCACACCTCTTGTGCTGAGAAAGGATGGTAAGACCCTTCATCTCTACCAACTTCCATCTTTATATCTCCTCAGAATGGCTTCGAATGAGATACAATCTCAGATTCAGACTAAGATGCCTTTTTAAGAAAGGTCCCCTTTTTTCTAAAGGTTGTTTGAGAGATCTTTTGCTAAATGCCAGTCTTTTGATGGCTGAACTAGAAGCTAACCTGTAGCTTTGACAATGTCAGCAAGAGGCCACATTTCCATTTGAGATGGAAGCTAGTTTTACTCACTGAATTCTTTGAGTCTTTTATAAAGCTTTCTCTGTATTTTCTTTTATGAATCTTTGTATTTCGTGCTGTCCTTTGCCATTGTCCTCTTACTGGCCGTTTTCCTGTATACAGGAGAAGGAGTTGTGTATACCATAAATCACAGATGAAACACATGGTGTATGTGTGTTGTTGGCCCATTACAGGAGCGATGGGAGAGTATGAACCTAAAATAGAGCTTCATTTCCCTGACACTGTACCTGCTGCTAAAGGATCTTCTTTGAAACTGGAATGCTTTGCCTTGGGGAAGTAAGTGTGTGTGTGTGTGTGTGTGTGTGTGTGTGTGTGTGTGTGTGTGTGTGTGTGTGTGTGTGTGTGTGTGTGTGTGTGTGTGATGTTGATCTGGAGTTCAGAACCTTGCTTAGTTATCATGCAGTCGTATTCTGTTTTGATACACCATTGCAGGAGACATGAAGTTGAAGATCATTCCGTTAGGTCCTCTCCTAATGCGATTAGCCATCTGCAATGGTAGTTGTTATTTTCACAGGAGGCTCCTCGTGGTAATGGTCTGCTTTTCACAGAGCAATAACCCACAAGATTTACTCCTTAAGTAGTGTGGAAAATGAGCTGTATGCCTCTTCTCAGAGGCTGGGAAGGAGAGGCCTCATTTAGTACAGGAAAAGGCACATTTTCAAAGAAGCGGAGATTACAAGCTTTGAGGGAGCAAATAGCAATATCACACCAGACACGAGTGTGAATCAGATACGTTCACAGTAGACTCTCCTAAAGCAGGCACATGCGTCAAAGAAACCGATGAGGAAATGGATCCTTTCCTGTTGTGCGTTTTCCTATTCACTGATGCAAGAGAGTAACCCCATTCTGGGCGGCACGGGTAGACTATTCCGTAAAGGGCTTGACGTGAACTCGGAGGAGGTTCTCGGGAGACCACGAGCTAACCGCGCCCGCTCTGACTCCCTGCAGCCCGGTTCCTAAGATCAGCTGGAGAAGGACCAACGACGTGCCGTTCCCCAGCAAAGTCAAACTGAGGAACTCCAACGCCATCCTGGAGGTGCCGCGGTTCCAGCAGGAGGACACGGGGATGTACGAGTGCGTGGCGGAGAACAGCCGAGGGAAGAACGCCGTGCGGGGACGCCTCTCCTTCCACGGTACGCCGTTCTTTTAAGGTTCCGCGGAATTCACAAGCACGTTGGCGAGTGTTTATTTATTTATTTTTTAGGCTGCAGCAGCTGTTCGTTATTAACCATGCGCCCGCTAAAACATACATGTGCGACGTACGTTCTCACAGCTCTCTGGTGGTGAACCCAGGGCCAGTCACGGGGTGGCTGTGGACATTATACCCTGCAGTCATTCCCAGCTGAGCAAAGAGCAAAGATTCCTCTGTATTATCACATAACACGAGTAATTTGGAGTTTTGCCATATATAAGATTAATATTTGATTAGTAATAAGGCTTAAACTGAGAAGGTCAACAAAATGTTTTGGGCCTGTTGGGAATGGCATTGTTAGTCTATCTGTTTTCTTTCTGGAGCCTGAGTCTGAATGCAGTGATGCTCACTGTGTCATCTGTGTTGTAACTCAAAGCGAGGTCTTGTCACAGCCAGTATATCAAACGATGGTGGTCAGGAGGAGGTGTAATGATGCGTGTCGCATATGATGTCATGCTCACGACACTGCCCTGCATTAAGACACGTCGCCATCACAACGAATACACTGAGCCTCTAGAAGAACAGCGTGAAGAGCAACCTGAATTTTTTCCCATCACCTCTAACCTTTCTTTTTGCTTAACGGGATGTTTGTTGATACACCAGCGCATTTTGATTTGTCTCAAATGAATTCACTACGTTCACAAAACTCGTACTATGGCAAGAGCCACCTGTTTTCATAAGGGAAATTCTGGTCTCATTCATCCTCTTCATAATAGGAGATTATTTTTGAAATGCAATTATACCCCGGCGTTAATTGAACTCACACTCGGTACACAGACATCGGAGAGGGTGTCAGGCATCCACATAATAAGGCCTGCAGAACGAGGTCAGAGGATTTATTTGTGTTGAGCTGGGAGAGCAAGCCTTTGGTGTGATAGAATTGTCACATTTTCCCAGGTGATGGTGGGGAGGGTCAGGGCTGTGGGGGGGGGAGGGGGGGGGGGGGGGGGTCGTCTCATTTCCTTAAACCGGGTCGTACCCATATGCTTCTCTGAAAGCTCTTTGTTGCTTTCACTTTGACTCCTGTCCCACCCTACTGTGTGTTATCCATATGGAAGAGGGAACAGCAAAGCATTGTGGGGGGAAGAAAGAAACCACCTGGGTGAAGCCTTTGTTTCTGGTGAAGAGGCTTTTATGTTCATGATGTGTTTCTCACAGCGTGACACTCTGTTGCAGTTATTAATAGTTTTGAGGTTTTTATGGAAATGAACAGTAAGGAGCAGAAAAGGCTTATTTGAAGTGCAAACGCAGAACTGATTTTAGACAATACATTGCATGATCAAAATTAATTTACAGTCTAGTGCAAGGGATTAATACTGCACTAATGTTTAAGGGATTAATACTGTACTATATTTAAGCATGTATATGTATTTTGGCTCTTGAATTGCTGTCCTCTGCACTCAATAATTTAACGCTGACTTACAATTGTTTCTTCATAGCCAAACCTCATTGGCTGCAGACTATGACGAACACGGCCTTGTCCATTGAGGACAGCCTGTTTTGGGAGTGCAAAGCCAGTGGGAAGCCCAAACCCTCCTACAGCTGGCTGAAGGATGGAGAAACGCTCATGTCTGAGGTACAGTGGAACGATTTAAAGTGAAACGCTGACTTTATTTGACACAAAGTCCAAGGTTAGCTATGACAGACGGCTGGAAAATCTACAGATTCATCCCAAAGCAGAAGTGATCCATAACAACTATAGTTAGAAAGCCATAAGCCAAAATGAGTTGTGCTGACAGTAAGAAACATGGTGTGAAACATGAAGAGAGGGGGTTGTGGCACTAGCCTTCCTCTTTTTTCTGTAGTCTTCCTCTATTCATGTGGCCTGTGCGTCTTATATGCAGGTCTCTTCTGTTTATTCTTCCAGTTTGCACAACCTGCTCAGAAACTCCCACTAAGTGTCACCCACTAAGGTTTTATGTAAACTATATTTGGAAAGTGAAATACATACATACACATTATACTCCTGCATGAATGGCTGGGATTTTCCAGTTTGCGGGTGAAACTGTGAACTAAACAAATAGCACATCAAAACTTTCTTGCTTGTTTATAGACTCTCTGTGCTTTATATTGAGGGCAGGCGCATCTTTAACCTCTTATTTATGGAAGCTGAAGGAACGGGGCTGTCTGGCTGTTACTCCAAGATAAAAGTCTCCCTATTAAGCTGCCACTGGTTTTGCAGTATTACACAAACCTCCAACTGTTGTGTCTTATTCTTATGAAATCAGGTCAGGGCACAGTGCCCCTTCTGCACAGCACAATAATATTAACTTCCTCAGCAAGCCAAAGCTAGCGCGACCAGGCTAGCAGGGCCGTAACAAGGCAACAGAGCGGCAACAGTGGACACATTAGCTGTGGCCTCAATTTGGACCAATCACGAGCAAATGACCTCTCTCTCCGTCTATCTCTCTGTCTCGCTCACTCGCTCCCTCGCCGTCTCTGTCTGTCGCTGTCTTTTAGTAACTTCCATATGCGCCAGACAGACTGTCCTGAGTTTCAGCTTAAAAAAAAAACAAACGGCCAACGGGCTTCAGGCTTCGCTGGCACTTTTCGAGCGGTCTCTCCCTCAGTTTTCACACAGCCCTCTCATGCCAGACGGGCGGTGGGTTAGCGCGCCGCTGCTCCTGTTAGCATCGCCACCCCAGCCACAAAACAAAAAACCCTGAGAGTCAGCGAGTTTACCCTCTGCTCTGTCGCCTTAAATCCTGCACCTGCCCCCTCAACTGCCCCTCAGGCTAGTCTGGAGAGCTTTGGAATAATATGGTGGAACAGTAATTGAAAAGCAACTTTCTCTCTCTCTCTCTCTCTCTCTCTCTCTCTCTCTCTCGCTCTCTCGCTCTCTCTCTCTCTCTCTCTCTCTCTCTCTCTCTCTCTCTCCATGTCTTTCTCTCGTGGTTTCACTCTCTCCCTCTTATTGCTTCTCTCCTACAGTTCTACAGTTGTGCTTTAGGAAGTCATTTAATCTGTGTTCATAAATGTAAATGTAATGTATGGAGTCCATGTTTTTCTATGTGTGTGTGTGTGTGTGTGTGTGTGTGTGTGTGTGTGTGTGTCACCCCCACAGGGACGAGTGTTAATAGAGAACGGCGCCCTCACCATCTCTGCGTTGAGCATCTCAGATGGGGGGATGTATCAGTGTGTGGCGGAGAACAAACATGGGATCATTTATGCCAGCGCTGAGCTACTGGTTCTGGGTAAGGAGCACACATCTCCACCCTCTCCACCCTCTCCTTACCTCTCCTCACCTCTTCTCCCTCTCCTCTCTCTCCTCATCTCTCCTTCTTCTCCTCCCTCTTCACCTCTCTTCTCCCTCCTCACCTCTCCTTCCTTTCCTCACCTATTGTCTCTTTTCACCACTATTTCCTCTCCTCCCTCTCCTCACCTTTAGTCCCTCTCCTTACCTCTCCATCCTCTCCTCTCTCTCCTCACCTCTCCTCCCTCTCCTTCCACTCTTTCATCTCCTCACCTCTCCTCCCTCTCCTCACCTCTTCTTATGTCTCCTCTCTCTTCTCCTCACCTCTCCTCCTTCTCTTGACCTCTCTCCTCTCTCCTCACCTCTCCTCACCTCTTCTCTTTCCTCACCTCTACTCCCTCTCCTCACCTCTCCTCTCTCTCCTCTCCTTCCCCTCTTCTGTCTCATCCAACTCCTCAACTCTCCTCCCTCTCTCTCTCTCCTTCTCCTCCCTCAGATACTTCATGTTAGCCTGGTGGAAATGAGGCCAGAATCTCCAGGGAGTAGTGTTGTACTCCCCAAAATTAGTTCTGGTTCTGAATGCTGAATGCTATACTGAGTAGGTTAAGGGGAGTAAAACAAGCTTTTGACAGCACTTAAAACATCCTCTCCTTCCTTCCTCTCATTCAGTTAAACCTTTACACCAGGCTATAGCTGCTCATTTAGTATTGTCAGCACTATGTCAAGAGCTTCAGGTGTTGTTGAGAAACCCTCTTATACTTGTTGCCCTTTCAAATATTATAACTAAATAACAACCAAACCAGCCTGGCAGCGTCAGAGCGTTCTGACAGGCCCAGCACATGAAGAACGTGCCAACTGAACAGGATGACAAAAATAATGGACAGTTATCAACAGAATGAATCCATGGACAATTTATAAGTGAACAATGCATAAGTCTAGAGCTTTCAAAGCAAAGGGGATAAGGCATAAGGCATGGTGATGTTTAAAGTCACACACACACACACACACACACACACACACACACACACACACACACACACACTCACCAAGGTCATATAGTTCTGTAAATCTTGTGAAATGTCAGCCATACATAAAACAATGATAAAAAAAAGAAAAAAGAAAACAATGTGAAACCTTTCATCTGGATTTATTTCTTTTTAACCAGGCCATCTTTCTGTCTCTTAATCCTGTCATTAAGTTTTTGTCATAAAACTCGCCTAGTGCTGGTATCAACCCACAAAATGTCACCCGGGGCAACGGTGACAATATTCATCTGCCTGAGCGCCTCAAATCCTGGCTCATGCTTCATATCGATTTTGCTGCTTTGACAAGTGTTTCGCCGTAACCGTGTTCTTTCTAGAGTTCATGCATGTAAATCATGACATATTGATTTTGGGCCCCTTGCGGAACCTTGTGTAACCAAATCCTACCACATGCCATGTTCAGAAGATGAGTTGATGCGCGACAGGTCACAGCCCAGAACCAGAAAGCTCCATCTCGACGCCCAACTGCGCCAGTCGATGGCTCCATTTGTTAAAGTCTTAAATCTCAAAGACTTCCCTCAAAGGCACCGTGCCTCTCTTTTTCTTCTTACCGCCAGAGGCCATAAGAAAGTCAATCGCTGCCGGTCACGGTTTTCTATCAAAGCAGCATTAAACCTGGTCTGCGGGCCAAATCTCTCTGTCTGGCACAGCCTCTCCACCTGACTTCGCCCAGAGCCCTCTGAGGAGCACGCTGAAGGCCCGCGCCGGCAGCGAGGTGAATCTGGAGTGCCGGCCAAACGCCTCGCCCAGAGCCGTCAGCGTGTGGAAACGAGGCGGCGACATCCTGCAGAAGAACGAGCGGTAAGCGAGACCGACAAAGATGGCATCGCCCTCGCGCCTGCCGCTGAGACGCCAGCTAACGCCGAGCCTCCTCGCTCCAGGATATAAATGTCTTCTCCGAAATACACGCCGTACATGTTAATGGCTGTCCCCCTCAGGTTCTCCATCTTCCCTAACGGAACGCTAAAGATCGCCAATGTGACCAAGAGAGACGGCGGCATTTACACGTGCATCGCCAGAAACCAATTTGGCAGCGCTAGCACGGCCGGCCGGCTGCTGATCACAGGTCAGTCGCTCCACTCTCGCTCACATATGTTTGCCCAGTACTGTCGAGCTTTAAGTGTGCTTTAAAGTTTCAAAGGCTTTGGCCGTGCGATTGCTTTTGTTGGTCACCTGGTGCCAAGTCTTAAGTGTAGTCTGACATGATCTATTATACATTATAATACAATAACTAGGAATGTAGGATTGCGAGCAGTTGTAACCGAGTAAGGCTTGTATTAGAAACACGTCAAATGACAAACAAATGTGCATACGTCTATGTAACATGCTTTACAAATGTGTAACACGTTTAATCTCTCTCATTTTGAAGGAATGAGCTAATCTGGCAATCCTAAAAGAGCAATGAGCTAATCTGGCAATCCTAAGAGTTCCACACTCTCAAAGCTTTCACTAACTTCTGCCAGGGTTAGCCACAGAAGGAGTCCACCCCCTGCCTTCAATACCACAGGCCCCTTCCAACATCTCTTCAAAGCCCCTTAGCCTACCCCTCTGTGCCGTCTGTGCACACGCCAAACAACTGACAGGCACTGGCAGAAGCTGACAATAACTGACTTCTCTTCTTGTATAGAAGTTTCCTGATTGGCTAATACAGCTGGACTAAAAAAAAAAGAAAAAAAAAAAAAAACTCAAAGTTAGAAAGAAATGGCTACTGACTGCAGAACCCAGGACAGCCCCAGACATCTCTCTTGCTTTTAGAACATCTATTTCAGTGATGAGGAGGTATGTGAAGGTTCGAGCAGGATTCAGCTTTAAAGACACGGCTGACTCAGGTTCATTAGGAGACTCAGTAAACATTCCCATCTCTTTATCTTCTCCCTCATTAAACGGCATGAATCAGTCCATCTTTTCTTCTGCTTTCTTTTGTAATTTTTGTTGCCTCTGTTAAGTTTTGTAGTGTGGGGAGCCACGGGGCCATTGTTGTCCTGTACATGTGTGTGTGTGTGTGTGTGTGTGTGTGCACACGGACCTTGGTGTCAGCCAGTCTTCTCATTTATTTCTTCCTCATTAGCGTGTTGTTATGCACCAGAAGATGACCTCTTTAATCTGCTGTAATGTAATTAATATGACCTTTTCCTCAGTAGACGCCCTCCCACCCTGTTGCACTCCGGTTCACTCTCGACGCCCCACTCAGCGTATTCTCTGTTATTACATCGCACTGTTTCCCCTCATACTGACAGTGGCCATAATGTAGAGCAGCGGATCTTAACCTTTTTACACATGCGCCTGTGTGAAGGAACAGAAATGGCAGTGTTGCATTGTAGGATTATAAGGACATTAAAGAGATTGTGGTTAGTTGTAATTTCAATTGTTTTACTTGGCTTTTTCCAGTACATTACCTCAAAGTCATTTTTTTCCCCACATATCCTAAACTAGAGTCTACAGTGACTTTACTTCCACTGATCTTTAGTGTAGTTAATCATACAATACCTATTATTGAAAAATCCTGTCAGAATGATTGCAGCCCAATGTTGATAATACTGTCTCTTATAAATGGTACATCTCTCAAAGTATCTCACCTCACATTATCGGTTGTTCCCTTGGGACATCAGACATCCAATTGACCACTTTCTCATCCTTGGAGTTCAAGAATCTGTTCTGTAGAATGTGCAGGAATGTGCTTTTACAAATCATCACGTTCACACTCACCTTCGCGGTAGCCCCGTGGTGCTGATTAATGATCCAGAGTCTAGAGGAGCCGCTGTTCTGGTGCGGCACGAATGCTCGTCTGACTGATCTGTACTGGCACCGTGCGCAGAGCCAACCCGGATCACCCAGGGCCCCGGCAGCCTGGAGATCATCGTGGGCGAGAGCATCGTACTGCCCTGCCAGGTGGCCTCCGATCCGGCCCTTGACGTGACCTTCTCCTGGGCCTTCAACGGGCAGCCCGTTGACTTCCGCCAGGACTCGGACCACTTCGAGAGGGTTGGCGGGGTGAGTAGGCGGCGCTTCCCTGGCGTGGTGTGGGCTTCTGCCCTCGGGTGTGGGATGACGGCCAAACCCACCACCGTGTGTCAAATCTCAGGAACATTAACTAGTAACTAATTAATGACTTCTAAGGTATTTATGACCTGGGTTAATAACTGGAAGAACATGAACTTATAAGCATAAAACACTTAGCATGCTCTCATTTCAATGCTGTTAACTGACATCTCCCAGCATTGCTACCTGCTCCTTAATTCTCTGGTTAACATGTCTGATTTATTTATTTTTTCCCAATGTTTCTTCATTTCACTTGATCTGCCATGACCTGTGGTGTTATAATGAAAAAGCTTGTGGCTCTGAAGCCTCTGCCTCAAAGAGCTCGGATACGCCATTTCTATAACGGAATATTCCAGACGATGATCTCTTTCCCCTTGTTCTGGGTCACTCCGTTGATGACCTACATTGACTGTCGATGAATTAACATGATTGGAGAACAGCTGGTGCATTACACTTTGCAAAAGAAAAGAGACCATCAATTAAAATAATATTTTTTCCCAGTTTTCCATCGTCCTAACTTTTAATGTCTGCACCTCAAGGGAGACCATTCCCTACTGTTAGACTGCTGTAATTGAATTTGAATACCTATTTATGTAGCAAGAGGCCTGAATTAATTTCAGAATGAGTTTGCTAGGAAGAAGCAAAGACGAGGGTGAAGTCAATTAATTCATTCTTGATTCCTGCATTGAGTTGAATGGGTCCCGTGTGTTCTTTTATAAATGTAGGACTTTATTATTTGCTCATGGCTTGTCACTTGCAACTAATTTTTGCTGGACGCTGATGTTCATAGAAAGCGATCATTTATCGAAGGTCAGCCCAAATGTAAGACTTTTACTGGCACATTAAAGCTCATAAAGTTCACCGTGACACTACAGTGGGCACATGATACAGATGATGGCAACATATGTCGACATGTGGATGCAATGAGATGCGTATTTTTGTGGCTTGGCGGGCCTCCCACTTGCTGAGATTACCACTTCCTCTCTTGGCTGATTCAAACGAATACATTAGCATAATTAAACAGCGCCCCGACCCTGCTGCACTGCCTGACTGTTGGAGCTGGAATTTTAACCTTTGTTGTTCTCTCCATCGCGAGCTAGCTGCCATCCTCTAAGGCCTTCAGGCCGGGAGACTAGCCTGTCCCAGATGGGTCGGCCTCCCCATGGCGCCGGCGGTATTAGCTTGCCGATCTGTGAACGGCGAGGAGCCCATGGCCTACTTGGGCTGCTGGCGCAGAATTAGCGTGTGGGCTGTCGCAAAGGGACCCTCCAGGAGGGAATGTTCTTGGGCTTGTGAGTTTGTAACCCATATTACTCTTGTGTGAACTACCTCAACCACACTTCATTGTGTAACCCCACACTGCAGAGCTACATTCTGACAGGGACCTTAATGGAAAGGCCATATGTTTTAGAGAGGGCAATGGACTGTTCTTATTCCTTTCTTCATTTTTTTTTCTTTTTGGATTGTAGTGAGCAGACAGACAAAGAATACCAGCTTTGTCCGAGGGCACATTATTTGTGTCTGGGGCCTGTTACTGAGATTTCTGTACGTGATATCTTTGTTCGGTTGTCTGCCCTAATTGACACACGACAGCGCTCATCCCTGCAAGAGACGTGGTTGGGGAAACACAGTTGGCTTCAGCCAGACGTTCAGTACAGCCAATGAGAATTACTGTCAAAGCAGTCGATTTATCTGTATTCTCGAGAAATGCGCCTTGTCTCAGATATCCCGTCGCTGCAGTATCAGCTCTGACGAAAGTTGGTTTCTGATTTGGACACTGATTCTGATTTGATTCCACCCATCTCAGGCCTCACTCTGTACAGATATTTATTCCGCATGATGTTCACCGCGCTTTATTTAGAACTCTATTAGCCCTTTTTTATGTGTCTTGCGCCCCCTCCCCCACTCCCTTATGTAATTACTGAATAATTATCTTGCCAATTAGCCGGAGCATGTTTGTTTTAGCAGGCTCTACAGCGTCTGAGGGAGTTGTAGAGGAGCGGAGCTCAGAGGCTTCACACCCTTCTCTCTGTTTCGCTGAAGCACGCCAGACGTAGTACGAGGGGTGGCAGTCCCATCGGACATTTCTGGGCTTTAACAGGAAGCACGAGCTGTTTTGACTTTGGTTGCAGATGACTTCGCTCTCCAGTGACACCTTTCTCTCGCCAACGTCAAACACAAACTCTCGGAAAGGCTGTAATTTTGTGTCTGAGTCTCCCGAAGTGCCTTCGCCGTGGTGACTTTGGTCAGAGACCAAAGTTGTATTAGTGCATTTTTACTCTATGTGCTAAGTCTCGACAGCTAGCTAGGAACATTGTACTTTAATGCTACAGAAATAGGCCTAAGATCGGTTGCCAAATCAGTCAGGAATCACACCAAATAAACCATAAAAATACAAGATCTTTGCTCTTATTTTATGCTTTATTCAACACAGAGACTTGCTGGGGACCTTATGATTCGAAATATCCAGCTAAACCATGGCGGGAAGTATGTCTGTATTATTGATACAGATGTAGAGAGCTTGTCTGTGGATGCAGTCGTGATTGTTAAAGGTAAGGAATCCATATCTAAATATTCAAACTAGAATATTGTAGAATATTCTTAGTCCATATCTGAAGAATATATATGCACACCACATACAAACACACACACACACACACACACACACACACACACACACACACACACACACACACACACACACACACACAATATACATTTTGGATATTATACTATATCCTATCGGATATTATACTATAAAATACTCCCACAAATGGGGGCCATTGAGTAAAAACAAGATTTGTTTATTTGCACACACAAAAAAGTTATTTTCTTAACAAATTAATTTATGTCTTAAGAACACAACAAGACTACGCCATTCTAATTAACAATAATTCAATCACAGGTGAGTCTGATTGTTAATTAAGCAGGTGTTCATCAGACAGTTGACCATAAAAGAGCATAACAAAGAAACCACGTCCTATTTCATGCTGTCAGCAATGACACCACATGAAAAATGTCAGAAGACCTGAGAAAGAAATAAATACATTTATATAAGGTGAAGGCTACAATCAGCAAAACTTTAATTATCAGAATACTATAGCAAAAGTTATACAATGTAACAACAATGGAACTGCAACCATCTCACACAGATGTCCAGGTTGTCCACAGAAGTTCTGAGCACCTAAGCATGTTCTGATGAGAAAATATGAAGAAAATCACCATTCAAGTTCACTTCACTGCAGTTAACTAATGAAGTAGAAAGCCAAACTGGGGTGACAGTTTCCTATGACACAATACAGCGTATACAGCAGCGGAACAGCATGCATGGCTGTCAACCACGAAGGAAGTCTGTCCTTAAACCCACGCACAAAAAAGCCCGCCTAGAATTTGCCAGGGCCCACGCTGAAAAAGACGAAGACTACTGGGACGCTATACACTGGAGTGTTGAGACCAAGATAAATGTTCTTGGAACTGATGGCTTCCAAACTCAGTGAAACATGGTGGTGGTAGTGTTCTTATGTGGGGCTGCATGTCAAAGAGCTGCGTTTAATCAAATTCACAGATGTAGTGCTCTGAAAGAGAAGATGCTACCATTGTGGACTTGACAATGACCCAAAACCATTTCTGAAG
>NC_135218.1:6771513-6789013 GCF_052324685.1 Brachyhypopomus gauderio
TAAAGTCACACTCCCCCTGGGGGCTGTATAACGTCACTCTCACCTTGGGGGCTGCATAACGTCACACTTCCCCCGGGGGCAGTATAACGTCACACTCCCCCTGTGGGCTGTATAACGTCACACTCCCCTTGGAGGCTGTATAACGTCACACTCACCTTGGGGGCTGTATAACGTCACACTCCCCCTGGGGGCTGTATAACGTCACACTCACCTTGGGGGCTGTATAACGTCACACTCCCCCTGGGGGTTGTATAACGTCACACTCCCCCTGGGGGCTGCATAACGCCACACTCCCCCCGGGGGCTGTATAACGTCACACTCCCCTTGAGGGCTGTATAACATCACACTCACCTTGGGGGCTGTATAACGCCACACTCCCCCTGGGGGCTGTATAACGTCACAGTCCCCCTGGGGGCTGTATAACGTCACACTCCCCCTGGGGGCTGTATAACATCACACTCACCTTGGGGGCTGTATAACGTCACACTCCCCCTGGGGGCTGTATAACGTCACACTCACCTTGGGGGCTGTATAACGTCACACTCACCCTGGGGACTGTATAACGTTGCCCTGTGTGCACAGTGCCCGAGGTGATCAACGGCAACACCCTGACCGCTACGGTGGTGGACCTGAACGCCTGGGTGGAGTACCAGTTCAGAGTGGTGGCCAGCAACAGTGTGGGAATGGGAGAGCCAAGCCCACCCTCAGCTAGTACCAGGACAGAGGACGCAGGTACACACACACACACACACACACACACACACACACACACGCGCACACACACACACACACACACACTCACACACACACACACACACACACACACACACACACACACACACACACACACACATATGCACACATACATGCACTTGCATTAATATTGCATACTCACCATCTTACATCCACTTACACCCTCTCTAAACACGCACACACACATACTTATACACAGTGTAAAACAGCGCACATGTGACATGCACACACAGACATGTGCACAGGCACACACAGTGAGTCGCCAGTGTGACAGATCAAACATGATGGATCACTTCCTCCGGAGTACCAAACACACTCCGCGGATGCGCCCCGGTGGAGTACCAGCCACGCTACGCCCCCGTGCCACGCTTCTGCCACTTTACTCTCCCACACTCCCCCCGACCGCCTTTATCCCGGCACCAGCAACATTTGACAATTCAATCCCGCCACCATTGTCCCGAGTGTCATCCGCCTGAATGGGAACAGGACCGACTTCCTTAAATTAAACGCGTCCTCTCCTGTGTGACTTTTTCCGCCCCGCAGTTCCCGACACGGCACCGACCGACGTCGGGGGAGGGGGAGGAACCAAGTCGGAATTAGTGATAACGTGGGAGGTAAGTCATTTGTCAGACTTCACTGTCTCCGCCCCCCGCCCCCGGCCGCTGGCACGGCAAGCGCGAGAGCTTCCTGCTTAATTGTGCGGAATTGAACAGACCATCTATCTATCTGTTTATTTATTTATTTGCTACAAAATCCGTTTCTTGGCCGGTTCTTTCGGCTTCGTTTCCTTGACTCCAGATGGGACTCTGTTCGGGACCAGGGGGGTTCCTTTGAAGTCTGTTTCCCATGTAAAATGGTTGCCGGATCGCTGGGGCTGCAGACGGCGTGGGTTTCAGGAGTCCTGCGTTCTGTAACCAGAGGGCACCAGGGGGACAGCCAGAGTAATACCTGGCCTGAGGGCGGCACCTGATGAACCCTGTAACACAGGCTTAATTGAATGTATAAAACTTTTATGCGTAATAATTAAAACGATGCTGATGTAGGAAGCTGGCACGGGCTTCTGGCTGAGTAAATTCAGCGGTTATATGGCTCACTGAACCTTCTGTTCAGGCATCTCTGTAGGAGTACTCGTGTTTCTGTGTGTTTTTGCCATACGTATTGCAGTTTTTTTTCACCTCCTTTAAAACTGTTAAAGTAAATAAATGCAGTTCCTCTTTAAACTCGACGTCAAAAAAATGTAATGCAAAATCATTAATAACCAAAGTGCTACAACTTAAGAGTTGTTCCAGTGTCACGGTGAATATTTAAGCGCTGTGGCAGAGCGGCTGGGTGAGCGTGTTATGGGCCGTGATAAATCTGGGTGAGGGTTCTGGGCCGCCGGCGCGCTGGTCTCGGTGTGTTTTAATATCACTACAGTTTTGTGCTCCGCTCTCAGCCCGTCTCAGAAGAACTGCAGAACGGCGAAGGGTTCGGGTACATCATCGCCTTCAGGCCCGTGGCCACCGTCACCTGGACCCAGGCCGTCATATCCATCCCCGGCGTGGCCCAATACGTTTACCGCAACGACACGCTGCCGCCCTTCGCACCTTTTGACGTCAAAGTGGGCGCATTTAATAAGCGGGGAAAGGGACCCTTCAGTTCCATCGCCACTGTGTTCTCAGCAGAAGAAGGCTAGTATCAGCCCACGTTACACACACACACACACACACACACAAACGTTCTACTCACTTCATACTCTTAAACACACAAGCGCACACCCACATTCCTCAGCAAGCATGACCTTGAATAGCAATGATGAAATAACTTGATTCAGGCTCGCCAGTGCACACACGCCCTCTCCAGAACCACGAATGTCAAAGCAATATTAGTTATTACTGTGAAAGATTACAGCCAATCCTGCTAGACACTTACAAGCCTATCTGTGAGCTACAGTGTTAATTGAATTTGCCTGGCAGATTGTATTCCTTGCTGTCAGTCACAGATGCCATTAAAATGAAGTGGGGCTCCTCTCAGGTGAGAATAGGGGCCTCATAGGGCCCTTATTAATGTAATTCTGGTGAATTTGCCAAACAGACCCTAATGCATTCTCCTTCCTCGTGTCCACAGTGCCGAGCACGGCGCCCGAGAGAGTTTCAGCCAGGAGTCTGTCAGCCTTCGACGTCGAAGTGAACTGGGCAGCTGTCCGCTCTGGTCCCGAGAGAGTCCTCGGCTACGAGGTACGACGCTGCTGTCGTGAGCCGTTAAGCCCCGCCCCCAACCCCGCCTCCACACCCCCATCCCGGCCGCCTCAGCCTAGCCCGACCTCGCCCCGACTCGAGGAGTTCACCCGCACCGTTTATCTTCGGCCACCAGTTTTTAAGTGTCCCTGAGCTGTTAACGCAGAGATGAAAAATACTTCAGGCGATGCTTTTAAGGGGGCAAGAGAGCGACTCTCATCCAAACACTCTTTTCTTCTCCGCAACCCCTGTGCCCCCCCCAAAAAAAGAGAACCTGTCCATGTTGCTATGGCAACAGTTATTTTGACTGATTGAATAGAACTATCACTGAAGGTGCTTTGAGGTGACGAATTGAATGTAGAACTTTATGCGCAGTCGGTGAGCGACACAAGGCGAAAGGCAGACCTTGTGGTTTTAGCACACTGTTTAATGCATAGCCACTTTAACTCATGCACAATTTTGTGACATCTTCTGCCAGTTTTCTTACATGGTAACCTGTTGAAAACCAGTACCACTATAATAACATATCACCAACATAGCACCTATGTGTGGGAAAAAAAAAAAACAGAAATTCTCAGCCTGTCAAAATTAACATGCAGGTTTCTGTCAGGTACAATTTTCTAAATTGTGTGCATGAAATTGTACGAAATGTTATTTTCAGGCTTCAGGACATAAAAGAAGCAAGTCACACTAGAGGTTTCTCTCCCCTGGCTTTATTTAAAAAGCTTATAAACACCCAAGCGATAAATAACAGAGAGATCCCTCCTGCCCCAAAGACAAGAACACACTGTCTGAGGTGAAATCACTTCTCCTTCACCCCTGGCGTCTGGTATGGGTGAGCCGATCGATGTCGCCATAAAGGACGTGCAGAGGTACTGAAGTGAGCAGGACCCCGCTGGTCATCTCAAAGCTGGGACACGTAGGGCAGGAATCATCCGTCCTTCAGACCTCGTCTGCACACAAGCGCATGGTTTCAGGACAGTCCTGAAGTTCCTGCCTAACTCCCTGGGCAGAAAGAAGGTGAATGCCAGATTGGAAAATCATGGGACTAATGAGCTATGAGCCGTCATCTTGAAGCTTCTGACAAGCAATGAAATCGTCCTTGTACCTGCAGGACGGATAGTCCCCGGAGCCACGCGTGGTGAGACCAGTCATTCTACCCTCAAGAGTGAAGGAGACTTTGACTTCCACCAACCACCTTGTTGATTGGAACCTTTAAAACAATTCAAATGAGACGAGATTCCTGAAGGACGCAGGCGTCACACGAGTCCAAGAAGTACAACTCAACTTTGAGTGTTCCACTGTTTTTGGTCAGATACGGCAGCTGTGACTGGCCGTTGATATGAGACTCACACAATAACACCCACCCACAATAACACCCACCCTGCCTGCCCCTCTCCAATTACCCTGTCTTGCAGGCTCCTGTCTTCCACCACAGTATTCTTGTCATTTTATTAAAAAGACATCTTGTGTTTAGCCACATTTGGATTTATAATGCTTGTATTTGTAAACCGCCTCAGGAGAAAGTCGGGAAATATGGTTCTGTGTGCAAGACTAGAAGCAAGTTATATATTATTACATGTATAACACACAGGCAACCTTTGCATTCCGTAAAACATCGTTTATTTTTTTAACCTTTAAAACTATTCAAATGATTCCAACTAAAGCTAAAAAAATAGCTACTAAATTAGATTCCCCTTGGGAAAATCTCATTATTGTCTAATTATTCATTGACTTAACCCCTGATACTTAATATCCAAGCACTGATATTATGTATGACCTGGGTTTAATTATTGATTTTAATATCCTCTTGAAGTTATTTTTCACTTGGGCACAGTGTAAGTGTTAAGTGAAATTTTATATGCTCAAGAAAATCAATTAGACACCATTTCAGCAGGAAACCCCATTCCCAGCAGCTATTGATATACAGTAAAGTGTTTGCCGGGGAGTGTGTAGTAGAAAGGTGTCAATGACAATTCAACCGATTATTGATTAGGATAAGGCAATTTAATGCAATTTAAATTATGTCAGTTGAACTGAGAAGTCTGCTATTGATTCACTCCAGTACAATACATTATGAAACCATCCTGCACATTCATCTGAGCAAGAAACCAGTCATAGACCTTAAAAGAACAGTGTACAGTGGGAGAAAACAAAGGGTTATATCAATACTATATTTGGCATTGTATTATTTACATTTCTTTTTTAACCTTATTTCTTGACACTGCACTGAAGTTCTTAAGCTGTACATAAAAAAATACATGTGTTCATTTTTTTTTTTTTTTTACTCACATTTCCACTTGTGTTCAGATACATCAGATTGCATCACACTGACACGGAGCTACGTGCGGCCCCTCACAGATATGTCGTGGTTCTGGTTTCTCTCTGTTGTGGTCAGGTGGTGTACTGGGAGGACGACACCAAGCCAGACACCGTAGGCAAAGTGAGGGTCGGCGGGGACGCCCCGGCCGTCAACGTCAGCGGTCTCCTGGGGAACACGCTCTACTATCTGGCTGTGTGCGCCTTCAACACCGCTGGGACCGGCCCACAGTCTGTGCCCGTCAACGCCACCACCAAAAAACCACGTGAGCGTCCTCCGGTCTGGTCCGGTTGCTTCTGTGGACCGCCGCAAGCGCGTCTTTTGTGAAAACTGTGAAACTGGGAAAAAACAAACGTAATTAACTTCCGTTGCTAACTTTCTTCTCTTCCGACTGTCTCCGTGTCTCCGTGTCTCCTGGTCTCGCAGCCCCGGGACAGCCGCCCCAGAACGTGGAGTGGAGTCTGATCGGTTCCCACCTCACCCTGCAGTGGGATCCGGTCATCGCCCTGGATACAGAGTCTGAGGTCACTGGCTATGTAGTAGGTGGCATTACTGATATCATTACGACACCTGATTTATGTACAGTACATATTACATGACGTTCATTAGTCCATAACAGTAACATACAGTGGCTTGAATAAATGTAAAGCTTTTAAGTATTTTAGTGGAATGGTATGAATACGTATATGTTGCTCTATTCGCTTGCGTGTGCGTGTGTGTTTGATGTAGGTGTGTAAGACGCCGCTCTCCATTTTTATGTGATTAATCACAATTGCCCGCACGCCTCTCTCAGCGACAGCCGTACAATTAGCAGCTGCTGCGTTGCTGACTCACTCACTGGGTAGATTAGACTCGTAGGACCTCGGCACCAAAACAGCATTAGCGTTAGCGCCGGCCTCTGTCCGCCGAATTAGTGGTTCCTCCCGAACGCTTCTGCCCGGCCCGTCGACGCGCACCCAACGAGCGCCGCGTGTGCCCGCCCACAGGTGCTGTACCGACGCCATCGCTACAGCGAGACGTTCGCGGTCACCACCGACAAGACGGCGGCGGAGCTGACCCTGTCTCCCGATGACAACTACGTCATCCAGATCAAGAGTGTCAGTGAGGGCGGGCTGGGGGAAGGCAGCGAACCCATCCACATTCACCAGCTCAGTAAGTGCTTCTGTGGCATCACCCCTCCCCCCACCTCCTCCCACACCCCCTTCGTCCGCCACCATTCATAGGCTTCTGATGGCGGTTCAATCATCCCGCAAGCACGTTTGTTTTGCCCGGCCACGTCCCCCTCCATTCGTGTATAATAGACCTCTTCTCTCTCTCTCTCTCTCTCTCTCTCTCTCTCTCTCTCTCTCTCTCTCTCTCTCTCTCTCTCTCTCTCTCTCTCTTACTCTCTCTCTTTATTACTCTCTCTCTCTCTCTCTCTCTTACTCTCTCTCTCTCCTTCCTTCTCGCGCTGCGCCAGAGCGTCCGACCTTTTTAGAAATTCACGTTTTCACTGCTATCCATCTCTGTCAGGCCCTTATTATTCCTTGTTGACTGCCGAGCAAAGCGGCATATAAAACAGCGGAACGGGCTCTTCTCCCATCCGCCAGCCGAAATTGAACCCCCCACACACACACACACACACACACACACACACACACACACACACACACTTTTCAGAGAGATCGGCTTTCTGGCATACCGTGAGCCTTATCGACACTGGGCTCTTCTAATGGCCTTTCCTGTTGAAATCTATTAATAATATAGATGCGGACAGCCCAGTAACAGGGTATCGTCTTGTTTTTGAAACGTGTCATCAGAAATGCAGGCGTGTAAGTGTCTGCCGTTGTCTGTGCCTCTTCTCCTCTGAGCTGGGAGGCCCAGGTTTCTCACTGTGTAGGATTGCGTCTGTTTTCGTAGGCATGGGCGCACGGGGTTCTGCGGCGGTACGACCGGGCGTCCTGGCCCTGCCCCCTCTCGTCGCCGCCATCGCCCTCTCCGCTCTTACCTCCTCCTGAGGGTTCTCCGCCACGGCTGCACCCCCACGCGCCCCCCGCCCACCTCGGGACACGTCGACGCCGTCTCTCCCCGTCTCTCACGTCCACACGTGTGCAGCAAACAGCCGCACTCTTAATTCACCTGCGTTCATGGCAGCCCGTCTCTGTATGGCTTAATGGGATCGTGACAGTGACTCTCCAGGATATTGGAATGTCAACCAGATACATGAGAGGTCTCGTGAAGAAAACACGACGGAACTGTGCGGAAGAGCCATCGCCGCAGCTGAAAAGATTACAGAATTGGTATGCATAATCGTCAAAGAGATGACCTATTTGAGCGGTGTTGCGCTGTATCCACAAAAGAACTCTTTTCACTCTCTTGTGTTTTCCTTCTTTGTTTAAGAAGTACACCTCCGTCTCTGGGGTCCGTGTGTTGGCTTCCTTTATGTTGTGCAACTAGTTCCTGAAAACAGTCAATGCCTTAAATCCATTTACGTACCAAAGTGGACAACAAAATTGATCAAATAATTAGTGTTATTTTTTTGCTTTCGGTCTTGAATTGACTCTGCCTAGTTGCCAGGTTTTAGGGTCACCTGTGGTTGCTTTCTGATATGATGAATCAGAATGTGCTTTCTTTGCGCTGATCACTCATCTTCTCCTGTGCGATTCCTTCTGAAAAGGTTACGCTTGAATATGGTTGTTTCAGAAATGAATCTCATATATAGGTTTTTTTATATCAATCAATGAAAAAATAGAAAAAAAAAAACCAACAACATGTGTATATATATCAAAATGACAGCTGTACGTGTGTGGGAAATCCCCATAAGCTCCTCCCCCAGGAAATCCAGCTCCCACGTTTCGTAGAACCTATGTGTCCAAGCCTCGCGGCTGTAGCTAAGCAGTGAATTTGAAAGGAACCTGTAAGGTTGCTTGGGTGACTGAAGTCGCCAGTACATATTCTCTTGGACTGGTGTTGCGTTCACTTCCTTCGAGGCTGGGATTCAGCTGAAGGGACACAGCTCCCAGATCTCTGCACGTGGGCAGCTTCAACCACTAGCTTAGAGCACTGCTGGTACCTTCTGTGTTTCTCTTTTATCTAACTTCCCCCACGTTCCTGTTACTATCTATAGGTCACTATTAGGCCACTATCATGGCTGGCAGTTCTTGAACAGAAGAAACCACATCTGTGTCCCTTTGATGGGGTGTAGCGTTTTGTTCTGAACCGGATGAATAATGGATGATCTGTGCATTAGGCGTGCGGCACAATTAAGGCTGGCGTGTCCACACGACGTGTGCCTCGCTCGTTAAGTGGCACCGTTGGCCCCGCGTGAAACTCCCTGTTCTCCCTGGGGTGCGGCTCAAACTGGCAGGGTTGCGGGTTACAAGTGGGTTAACAGCACCGGCGTCGAGGGGCGGGTTAGCAACAGGGGCAAACGTGGGGCCACAGACTCTGTTGTGCTTCTGGAGCAGCAAGTGCAAACACAGTTCTGGGGTGCCAAACACAGTTCTGGGGTGGAGAACACAGTTCTGGGGTGGGAAATGCGGTTCTGCGGTGGGGAACACAGTTCTGGGGTGGGGAATACAGTTCTGGGGTGGAGAACACAGTTCTGGGATAGGAAATGCAGTTCTGGGGTGGAGAACACAGTTCTGGGGTGGGAAACACAGTTCTGGGGTGGGGAATACAGTTCTGGGGTGGGAAACATAGTTCTGGGGTGGGGAATACAGTTCTACAGCTGACTAAGAGGCAAGACGCAAAGCAAGTCAGTGAAAGGTCTAAAAAATTTTACGATGCAGGTCAGGGAAGTGGAAACTTTGCAAACGAAGCTGTGGAGGACGAAACCTGCACCTTGACTCTTCTTGACTCTTTTTGACTCTGTACACATGGTCCTGTTTGGATAATTAAAAAAAGCACATATGGCGGCAAAAATGTACACACTGAGGTTGTCAAAACTCCACATTCGATTTTCATCACTGATACCAATATATGGTGATCCTGTGTGTCAAATCATAATGTCAAGGCAGTTCACACTAACAATGGCTTTTACAGAAGAGGCTTATCAAGTTTGTCATAATCTTATTCATGTGTGCTCCAATACTAGTCAGTAGGACCTAATGATGACCTTGGTTCCTAATCACATTCCTCTTGGAAGGGGTAGATCTGTCCTATAAGGTGACCGTGTCTTTGCCAGATAAGGTTGCGTTTGCAGATGAACGCTCCACCCCCTTGTCTGCGCACTTCCCCCACGAGACCCGCACGAGCACGAAGACGTGAGCCAAGGTGACCTGGCCCCTCAGTTCGCCCAACCAGACCGGGCACGCCATAGCCCCCGCGGTGGCTGGTCCAAAAAAGCTCCAATCATCCCGGCCTATCTGTTCCGTCCCGAGCTTTCACCAGGGTCTGGGCCTGCTTGATTAGGCCTGCGCCAGGCCAGTCAATGGAATATCGATTTTTCTGCTCCATTATTGAGGCTGTCACAATGCAGGCTCTTGATTGACTGATGCTGGCGTTCAGGGCCCGAGAGTGGAGGTGTTCTCGCGTGTCCTCACGCCCCTTGCGCCCCAGACAGTCACACAGACAGGCTTTAAGCAGTCCCAAACAAACAGAGTCCTGGTGGGTGAAAGTGGCCTTTGAAATAGAATGCAAGGAGGTGTTTTTCCCCTGAACCACCTGATAAGAACCTGGGTGGACACATATGACAATGAATACTATATCAGTCATCAAGAATACTAAAAGTACATTTGTTTTTTTATTTATTTTTCACCCATTTTTTCTACAGGCAGGTTATTAATAATGCCATGACAAAACTATTGATTCACTATCATTGAAAAACTGTTGGGAAGCTGTTGCCTTGTTAGATAAATATGCTTTGTTGAAATGTACCTATTTAATTTATATCTGTCTCTAAAGTTGTTTTTCACTTTAAAGTTTCAATTGGAAATACATAGAGCACAGTATTGATTTTTAGTGACACATTCTGTTCTTTTCAACTAATGTATTTCTATGAATTGAATACATTTTCCTTTATTGATGTGATCCCTACACTCATATACTGGCTAAATGTAAACTAACACCTTTCTAGTACAGTATCTGGGCATTTCATTGCTGAAAACCTGTGCAATCTAGTTTAAAGCACGCAAATTTTTAGTGTAAATGGTATATTAAAAATTTATGTCCCTGGGTTACTTAGCAAGACTGGATGTTCTGTTCAATTTTAGCGACCAGTGTTCAATAAGCACAGGTACATTAATGAGTAATTCTGACCAGTAATTGATACCAGATGTAAATAGTGACTATATATTTTTAAATTTGCCCAGTATAGGTCACCTAATGTTTTCTACATGACTTGGCTATGAGTTTTAATACTGATGTATTGATGCATAATCTCTGTGAGATGACTTGCTTATAACACTGACATTTTCAAATTGAAAAGTAATTGTTTTGTCTTGTATATTGAAACTGTGCATGTGGGGGAAAAAACTGTTTGGTGCATATGTGTTGAATTTTATAAACCTGTAACTTAATAAAAATATCAAAAGGCCAGTGTATCTGAGTCATATCTCATTAAGCAATGGGCTGAAAAAGAAAGCAATGAAAAGCTTTAATGTCATAACATAAAAAACTTTGTTTGCAATCAGTGGAAATTGGTTCTAGTCCGTAATTTCATCCTTTGACTCTTCAGTAGAAGTGACAGGATGCTAATGCAGCTAATTGGGTCAAACCCATTTCCTATCTGTAATCTACTGTGAGCTTGTAAAGTTCAGTGAAGACTTTAGAAAGGCCAGCTCCCAGATCAAGGGATTAACACATGAATGATACTCACGGACTATTCCTTCAGCTGTAAGAGGATTACAGTTTGTTAAGTCTCCTTGTAGAACAAAGTGTTGTGGTGGAATATAATCATTTATTTTTTCCTAAGAATGCCAATAGCTTTTATCATGCTGATACCCCTAGATAAGAGATATCAAAGTGCACTAATAACAAAGGATTTATTATAATGGTTATTTAATTATCGACACACTTAATATTTGTGTATATAATGTGTTTTTGCCATTGTTGTTGGATAGATCATTCTGTAGCACAGAATTGTGTTGCAGAAAATGAAACCAATTATTTACAATTATTTTCACAACCATTTTCACTGGTACACTCTTTTATGTGAGCTGAGAGTTCAAAATAAAGTTCATACTCTAAAATGTCATATTTTAAAATTACACTTGGTGAGTTCTGCTGCACTAATTTTAATATGCAAGCTAACTAGAATGTTGAAAATCTTGAAAGCTCAACATTGTTCCTAAATTATCAAATTCATAAAGCCTCTTATGTCAGGGTTAGACAGTCACGACTGCCTTTTTCCATTTAATTTTTCTGCCATATTGCCCTGCAAATCTGATGCACCGTGATAGTAATTTTGCGGAAAGATCTATATGCCTAATGGCACAGCCCTACTTGACAATGGTTATGCAGAACGCTCACCTCATTGAAGTCCTCCTGAAGGCCACATCACATAAAACCACGTAAAGGCTCACTAGCCTTTTATTTTCCCTGAGCTGCGAGTTCAGAATCCTGCTTAAAGCTAGAAATTAGCAAGTACATTGTCCATGCTAACCGTTTAGGATGCTGCTTACAACGAATATGACCATGGTGTTGTGTACCCTAAACTGTTGCATTCAGAAACTGATCAATGTATACTTGCAAGAAGAGGTTTCTAGTAATTCATGCGTCTCTTTCTGACACACTCCACATCTTGTGTCAATGATCTCAGGTCAGTGGTAAAGGGTACGTCTGGGTTACAGTTATTGGCAAACTGAATAGTCAGTAATTAGAAGTTCAGTGGAGCTGAGTGTCTTCCTAATAAGTATAAATGCCATGTTTGTCAAGAAGAGGCCCCAGCGCTATCTGAATGTCAACTAGAGATTTTATTAGTAAACAACATGCTTGGAAGTTATTCTCTCCTTTCTAATCACCGAAACACAGTTACACACACATGCACAGTATTTAAAGCTGTCCAAACAGGTGGGATAAACAACACACTGGTTTACGTAACATGACATTGGCCTTGCGTAGATCTTATTGTAGTGCTTTTAGCAATGATATTAACAGTTTGTGCAAAATGTAAACAACCTCTATGACTTTCCAGTGTGGTTGCAGCCTTTATCAAAAGCTCAGCACAGACCAGTTTATGCAGAATTATGGTTTTCAGTATAGCTGTATAAGGGACGTACAATGGGAGGGAGCAATATTAAGAATGTTTGTGTTGTTATTGTTGTGAAGATGTCTTCAAAATCCAATATACTCTGTTCTCTGAGCTTAACCTTTGCTCTAAATCTCACACTTTTTGTCACGCCTTCATCTGGGAAAGCCAACCCACGCTAGAGTTCTCCAGCTCTCTGTTCACCACCCCCACCTACCTGGACTGCGTCCCATGCAATCATCATGGACTAAAATAATGCATCTTAGCTAGAGCATCTCGGTAAGCCGTTCTTTTCCTCCGGATCCCTTTCCCAGGAATTAGCACGCTGGATATGGTTGATATTCTCCTGGTACTGGGACTCATTTTTACCTGCTTCATTGGGATAATTTCTGTTATTAAACCCTGCGTTTGCATCCCCCCTCCGGAGCGGACTGCACTTTTGGCATTGAACATTGTAACTTGACCCACATGACTTCCTATAAATGCCCCACATCCATGCATTATAGATTCCCTGTCTGCACCGCAATCTTACAAATGCGACCGTCACCCAATCTCCCATGATGTCAAAAGGACGGATATTAATCTTCATCTCTAGTGCGCATCTTTTTCTATTGTCTCGTATTTTGCATCGGTAAACCTTCGATATGCATAATGGTGATTCTTTTGGACGTGAGCTGAGGCGTGGTCCCAGAGCGCGTGTGATGGGGCACGCTGCCGGGGTAATTATGTTGAAGATTGCCTCCCACCACACATTCTTACTCTCTCCCCTGTCAGCATGCTGGCATCATTAAATCAGTGCTGCACTATGTTCACTCTCACCACACTCCCACGGACTCAGCTGGGAAATATCCTGACAGATATAAATGATATTTCTATACCCTTCTATATGTTAACGTGTAGCTCACATGCTATATCAAATAAGAGCCGAATCAAAGCAGCCATATGCGCGTTCACAGATGAATGTGCCAAGAAACCTTTGCCATTGGCTAAGTAGGGATTTGCACATTTACTGGCGGTGGGAGGTTTCAAAGCGGGAGGTGGGATTGGCCAAACACCTGTCCGGGCGTCTATGCATTCTTCAGGCACCGAGAGAGCAGAAGTGCGCCCAAATATTGTACATTGTGGGGAAACAGCACGGTTTTCAACTTTCATCTGAACCAGCTGAAGGCAGCAGAGAAACGCAGCACGCCGTGTCATTTAGAGCAAGGGCAAAAGTGGATTGCCTTGAATTTCCTGTCCGTAGGAATGACATGCTAATCCGTAGCTCAATAAAATCGCCCAAGGACATTTCAGAGCCAAATAAGCGGCTCGGCACCAGGTATTTCACAGCATCTCTTCTTGTCATCCAGACATTGTTTGGAACATCTTTATTCTCCTCCTCTTCAGGCTCACTCATTTCTTAAGCACTGGCCACGTTACACAAGTGGCTGCTGTGTGAAACAGTGTGCAAGGTGAAGTGTCAGAGTTTTAAGGCTTTCGTGTGTGTGCCTGTGTGCGTGTGTGTGCGCACATTTGTCCTTGGTGGAAAGTTAAGATCCTAGCTATGATCCTGCCACTGGTCTGAGGACTGTGGATTTTAGTATTCCATGTAAGACCTACAAGACTTCAGGTGAGCTTGCCAACAATGTGCCGAAGGATTCACAAAGTTCCCGGACTCTGCTGTTACATGGTGACCTCTGACTTTGAGTGGGCAGTAATGTCTGTATGTTTTTTATGAAGCACCTGTACTTGCTACTGTATATTCCTTGGCCCATAAAATACCCTTAGTTTTTCTCCCACCTGCTCCAAAATAGTCAATTTAATTCTATTCACCTCAGTTGTTTACCTGAAATATATCAATGGGACCCATTAGCTGAAATATTTTAGCTCAGATAAAGGCTGTGTACTAAGAGTCAGCAATGTGTCCATCCTCCACAGCTATACAAGCATGTTTTCTATATAATTACAAAGGTCAGTGCTCCCCAGACAATGATTGTCTTGAGTAATTTGTGTTAAATGAGAGTACAAACGTACACTGGATTTGTGGATAGGGGTCAGGGTGTACCAATTTTGTATGAGACCACGACCTCAAACAAATGGCCTCAAATCCTGGATCAATACAAAAGAAGCAGCTTTTTACTGGGCATGGGCAGAAGTGTCAAAAAGAAACAAACAGAATCTGCCTCATATATTCTGTCGCACCGTGCACTGATCTCAGATTTACCACTTATACATTTTCCTTCTATTCAGTAATAATGGTACTGGCCAAACAAGAGGCAGGAGAGTGACATGGAGTCCTGCTAACATGGTGAATAGGAGTAAAACATTTAGGGAAACATTTAGCATAATGCTAACTTTTTTCCTTTAGCGTAATGCTAAATGATGTCCTCCAAAAGAGAATGGACTCCCCTTTTGAGTCTTGGTTCCCCTTGAGGTTTCTTCTTCTGTCATGGTGAGCATCTCCGCAGTGTTTCTCCTGCCTAGGTTAACCTTTGTGTCTTTGTTTACTTCTTGGATTTTCTTTTTTTTTTTTTTTTTGGTTTTTTTTTGCTCAATTGCTTCCTTGTTTTAGCTTTTCCTCTGTCCTTCACTCTCATTTTATTTTTCCCACCTTTCATTGATTTCACGTGTTCCTGGTTTTTCCCTATTTAGGGTGTGTACTGAAAGCCTGCTCCTCCAGTGTTGGCGCTGGTCACTGTGCCAGTCTTCATTTGTACGTATCACTGTCGTGAGCGTGTACCCTCCGCTGTACTGCCATTTACCTTAGACTTTGCCAAAGCCTGCTATCTTCGTTGTTTTGTTTCTGTTTAACCTGTTCATTTATTTTCCTGGTTTTCGTGGTGTGCTTTCTGTTTCGTGTTCTGCATCTATTAGTCTCGGTGCTTTGATGCTTCTAACGACTCTGATTATGAATTTACCCTTAATAAATCTCTCACCTCTCAGTGTTTACATCCGCCTCATAATCACTCCTCATCCTATCCTCAAACTCTTAGGGAGTTTTGCTTTGTTGTGGTTCGTATCTTTTAGATTGCTCATAGGGGATTTGGACACGCTCCTTGGTGACAACCGCTGTGGTAAATAGCGTTATATAAATTAACTTGAATTGAGCTCATTTTAATATGTTCCTTAAAAATTTATTATTTAAGTGCAGGTCAATATTTTATAAAGTGACAATTATATTGTCATAGATAATTAATTTTACCAATTCCAAGTTATTTATATTGTTTACAGGTCTCAAATTGCAGGTTAAAGCATGAAACAAACTTTCAGTAGTGAAACTTTGTGACTTGTAAAGAAACAAGGATGGATCATTGATGCAGAGCAGCATAATGACAGAGTCCCACGCAGCACTAGTGGAGAACTGACAATACCTGACCATACCTGAGTGACTGAATGAGTTACAGTCCAGTTTCATGAGGAGCTCCGTAACTTAAAAAACAAATTAAAAGTCACTGATAGTGTATTTGGTATTTCCTGGTCCATGTACCTGAGAGTTTTAGATAATTCAAAACCAGTTTGATGGGAGACACATTTGTAGAGTGGTCGTTAAGGAAATGTACATAACATAAATGTGCTTAAATATTTATTATGTAAATTAATGCCCATAGCTTTTTGCATTGCAATAGCAATACATAAGTGTCATGTTATTATCAAATAGAAATGCAGGGTGCTCATGTGTTTCTCTGTATCATCCCCTGCCTTTTTACTGGGAACAATTATTTAGCTCCAAGATTCCACCATTGGAGCTTTTGCGCGATGATTCTCACATGTTGTGTTACTTGTGGGTTCATTATCCCTGAACACATTCAAACGTCGTGACAGCATCTCCTAAGCAACAATGAAATGTAAATTCAAAATCTAATTGGTAGGAGTCGAGGCATTAACATCAAAGGACACTGTTTTGCTCAAACATACAAACAAAGCAAGTGCAGATCAAGACTGCTGCTGACAGATTAAAGACAAACTATCCTATTGTAGCATGTAGATATGGGAGGTTTAAAGAGCAACAACAACAAAGACGTTTATAAAAATTCAGAAATGTAACTTTTATTATTTCTAGTTCAGTCCCGGGGATTATAATGAAGGTGGGTAAGATGATGATGGTGGTGTTAGTAGGGGTGGTGGTGATCATACTGCTGCTGAGAGTAACAGGTATTACCTGCACGCTCTAATGCATTTTGAACCCACCTTAACCGATCTTATTCTGGCCAAGATCAGTGCAACGCTTTTTTTGGACCTAGTTAACTGGATCCATTTATTGGCACAGCTCCAGTGGGAGTGTATTCAATGATCTCATTTCTAATGTGTGAGCAAACAGCAGCTGTCATCATCCTAATCGAGACAGGAAGCTCAGAAATCAAGGCTGCCCTTCCACAGAAACTATTTTGAGGACTTGCGACAAGGGATGTGCTTTAATACTGGATGACATTTTGGCAAATCTCTTTGATTAATATCTTCTCATCACCCTCCCTTATTACCTTATTATATATATTATATATATATAATGATATGATATGTGGCCCTGATGCAAGGTAATTGGGGGATAACACAGGTGCTCATGGCCAAAATGTTTGTGAGGAATAAAGTTGGCTTCCTTGTTTGTGGTTTCACCTGGTTAGCTGCTTACAGAACTGGCACTACCACACCAATCAAGGCAAATCAGATTACCCAACAGCCTGCTAACACCAGTCCTTAAAAAATGGGGCTCCTTGAGGGTTATTTGGCAGTAGAACAATTTCTACCAAAGAAAGAAAAGTCCTATCTCCCCTTCTCTTGGCACCAGGTATTTCACAGCACCTTTCATTGTCATGCAGACATCGGTTGGAATATCTTTATTCTCCACCACATCAGCTTCCCTCTTTCCTCAAGCGCTCGGGCCACGAGTCCTTTGCATTCCACACAAATGTTTTGAAGGACTCGTGGCAGCTACAATCTTCTGCATTTATTATATCATTATCTGACATTTCACTTATGACACCTATAGTCTAGTGTGATGGGTACATTGAGTCTAAAGTGAGAGGTTTAACAAAATAATTTATGTGTTGTAATAACAGTGTTCGGCAG